>NW_027473530.1:0-247096 GCF_050947335.1 Megachile rotundata | reverse complement strand
ATCGATCATATAAGCATAATATGGCTAATAATATGAGTTAGGTTGATAAAAATAAGAATAATAAGTATAGTAATTGTCGTTCTGTCGATCATGTAAGCATAATATGGCTAGTAATATGAGCTAGGTTGATAATAATAAGAGTAGTAAGTATAGTGATTGTCGTTCTATCGATCAAATTTGCATAATATGGTTAGTAATATGAGTTAGATTGATAATAGTGAATGTAATAAGTACAGTAATTGTCGTTCTATCGATCATATTAGCATAATATGGTTAATAATATGAGTTAGGTTGATAACAATAAGAGTAATAAGTATAGCAAATGTCGTGCTATCGATCATTTAAGCATAATATGGCTAATAATATGAGTTAGATTGATAATAATAAGAGTAGTAAGTATAGTGAATGTAGTGCTATCTATCATATCTGCATAATATGGTTAATAATTTGAGTTAGATTGATAATAGTGAGTGTAATAAGTATAGTAATTGTGGTTCTATCGATCATATTAGCATAATATGGTTAATAATATGAGTTAGATTGATAATAATAAGAGTAGTGAGTTCTGTAATTGTCGTTCTATCGATCATATAAGCATAATATGGCTAATAATATGAGTTAGATTGATAATAATAAGAGTAATAAGTATAGTAATTGTCGTTCTATCCTTCATTAAAGCATAATATGGCTAATAATATGAGTTAGATTGAAAACACTAAGAGTAGTGAGTATAGTAATTGTCGTTCTATCGATCATTTAAGCATAATATGGTTAATAATTTGAGCTATTTTCATAATAATAAGAGTAACAAGTATAGTAATTGTCGCTCTATCGATCATTTAAGCATAATATTGCTAATAATATGAGTTAGATTGATAATAATAAGAGTAATGAGTATAGTAATTCTCGTTCTATCGATCATATAAGCATAATATGGCTAATAATATGAGCAAGGTTGAAAATAATAAGAGTAATAAGTATAGTGATTGTCGTTCTATCGATCATATAAGCATAACATGGCTAATAATATGAGTTAGATTGATACTAATAAGAGTAGTAAGTATAGTAATTGTCGTTCTATCGATCATATAAGCATAATATGGCTAGTAATATGAGTTAGATTGATAATAGTATGTGTAATAAGTATAGTAATTGTCCTTCTGTCGATTATATTAGCATAATATGGCTAATAATATGAGTTAGGTTGATAATAATAAGAGTAGTGAGTATAGTAATTGTCGTTCTATCGATCATATAAGCATAATATGGCTAATAATATGAGTTAGATTGATAAAAATAAGAGCAATGAGTATAGTAATTGTAGTTCTATCGATCATATAAGCATAATATGGCTAATAATAGGAGTTAGATTGATAATAATAAGAGTAATGAGTATAGTAATTCTCGTTCTATCGATCATATAAGCATAATATGGCTAATAATATGAGTTAGATTGATAATAATAAGAGTAATGAGTATAGTAATTCTCGTTCTATCGATCATACAAGCATAATATGGCTAATAATATGAGTTAGATTGATAATAATAAGAGTAATGAGTATAGTAATTGTCGTTCTATCGATCATATAAGCATAATATGGCTAATAATATGAGTTAGATTGATAATAATAAGAGTAATAAGTAGAGTAAATGTCGTTCTATCGATCATATAAGCATAGTATGGCTAATAACATGAGTTAGATTAATAATTATAAGAGAAATGAGTATAGTAATTGTCGTCCTATCGATCATATAAGCATAATATGGCTTATAATATGAGTTAGATTGATAATAATAAGAGCAATGAGTATAGTAATTGTCGTTCTATAGATCATATCTGCATAATATGGTTAATAATATCAGTTAGATTGATAATAATCACAGTAAAAAGTATAGTAATTGTCGTTCTATCGACCATTTAAGCATAATATGGCTAATAATATGAGTGAGATTGATAATAATAAGAGTAATAAGTATAGTAATTGTCGTTCTATCGATCAGATTTGCATAATATGGCTAATAAAAAGAGTTAGATTGATAATAATAAGAGTAATAAGTATAGTAATTGTCGTTCTATCGATCATATAAGCATAGTATGGCTAATAATACGAGTTAGATGGATAATAATAAGAGTAATAAGTATAGTAATTGTCGTTCTATCGACCACATAAGCATAATATGGCTAATAATATGAGTTAGATTGATAATAAGAAGAGTAATAAGTATAGTAATTGTCGTTCTATCGATCACGTAAGCATAATATGGCTAATAAAAAGAGTTAGATTGATAATAATAAGTGTAATAAGTATAGTAATTGTCGTTCTATCGATCATATAAGAATAGTATGGCTAATAATATGAGTTAGATTAATAATTATAAGAGAAATGAGTATAGTAATTGTCGTCCTATCGATCATATAAGCATAATATGGCTTATAATATGAGTTAGATTGATAATAATAAGAGTAATGAGTATAGTAATTGTCGTTCTATAGATCATATCTGCATATTATGGTTAAGAATATCAGTTAGATTGATAATAATAAGAGTAATAAGTATAGTAATTGTCGTTCTATCGATCATATTTGCATAATATGGTTAATAATATGAGTTAGATTGATAATAATAAGAGTAATGAGTATAGTATTTGTAGTTCTATCGATCATATAGGCATAATATGGCTAATAATATGAGTTAGATTGATAATAATAAGAGTAATAAGTATAGTAATTGTCGTTCTATCCTTCATTAAAGCATAATATGGCTAATAATATGAGTTAGATTGAAAACACTAAGAGTAGTGAGTATAGTATTCTCGTTCTATCGGTCATTTAAGCATAATATGGTTAATAATATGATGTATTTTCATAATAATAAGTGTAATAAGTATAGTAATTGTCGCTCTATCGATCATTTAAGCATAATATGGCTAATAATATGAGTTAGATTGATAATAATAAGAGTAATGAGTATAGTAATTCTCGTTCTATCGGTCATATAAGCATAATATGGCTAATAATATGAGCTAGGTTGAAAATAATAAGAGTGATAAGTATAGTGATTGTCGTTCTATCGATCATATAAGCACAACATGGCTAATAATATAAGTTAGATTGATAATAATAAGAGTAATAAGTATAGTAAATGTCGTAATATCGACGATATCTGCATAATATGATTAATAATTTGAGTTAGATTGATAATAGTGAGTGTAATAAGTATAGTAATTGTCGTTCTGTCGATCATATAAGCATAATATGGCTAATAATATGAGTTAGATTGATAAAAATAAGAGCAATGAGTATAGTAATTGTAGTTCTATCGATCATATAAGCATAATATGGCGAATAATATGAGTTAGATTGATAAAAATAAGAGTAATAAGTAGAGTAATTGTCGTTCTATCGATCATTTACGCATAATATGGCTAATAATATGAGTTAGATTGATAATAATAAGAGTAATAAGTATAGTAATTGTCGTTCTATCGATCATATTAGCATAATATGGCTAATAATATGAGTTAGATTGATAATAGTAAGTGTAATAAGTATAGTAATTGTCGTTCTGTCGATCATATAAGCATAATATGGCTAATAATATGAGTTAGATTGATACTAATAAGAGTAGGAAGTATAGTAATTGTCGTTCTATCGATCATATAAGCATAGTATGGCTAATAATATGAGTTAGATTAATAATTATAAGAGTAATGAGTATAGTAATTGTCGTTCTATAGATCATATCTGCATAATATGGTTAATAATATCAGTTAGATTGATAATAATAAGAGTAAAAAGTATAGTAATTGTCGTTCTATCGACCATTTAAGCATAATATGGCTAATAATATGAGTGAGATTGATAATAATAAGAGTAATGAGTATAGTAATTGTCGTTCTATAGATCATATCTGCATAATATGGTTAATAATATCAGTTAGATTGATAATAATAAGAGTAATAAGTATAGTAATTGTCGTTCTGTCGATCATATAAGCATAATATGGCTAATAATATGAGTTAAATTGATAATAATAAGGGTAATAAGTATAGTAATTATCGTTCTACCGATCACATAAGCATAATATGCCTAATAATATGAGTTGGATTGATAATAATAAGAGTAAGAAGTAGAGTAATTATCGTTCTATCGATCATATAAGCATAATATGGCTAATAATATGAGTTAGATTGATAATAATAAGAGTAGAGAGCATAGCAATTGTCGTTCTATCGATCATATAAGCATAATATGGCTAATAATATGAGTTAGATTGATAATAATAAGAGTAATGAGTATAGTAATTCTCGTTCTATCGATCATATAAGCATAATATGGCTAATAATATGAGTTAGATTGATAATAATAAGAGTAATGAGTATAGTAATTGTCGTTCTATCGATCATATAAGCATAATGTGGCTAATAATATGAGTTAGATTGATAATAATAAGAGTAATAAGTATAGTAAATGTCGTGCTATCGACCATATCTGCATAATATAGTTAATAATATGAGTTAGATTGATAATAGTGAGTGTAGTAAGTATAGTAATTGACCTCCTATCGATCATATTAGCATAATATGGTTAATAATATGAGTTAGATTGATAATAGTAAGAGTAATGTGTATAGTAATTGTCGTTCTATCGATCATATAAGCATAATATGGCTAATAATATGAGTTAGATTGATAATAATAAGAGTAGTGAGTATAGTAATTGTCGTTCTATCGATCATATAAGCATAATATGGCTAGTAATATGAGTTAGATTGATAATACTAAGAGTAGTGAGTATAGTAATTCTCGTTCTATCGATCATATAGGCATAATATGGCTAATAATATGAGTTAGATTGATAATAATGAGAATAATGAGTATAGTAATTGTAGTTCTATCGATCATACCTGCATAATATGGTTAATAATATGAGTTAGATTCATAATAATAAGAGTAATAAGTATAGTAATTGTCGTTCTATCGATCATTTAAGCATAATATGGCTAATAATATGAGTTAGGTTGATAAAAATAAGAATAATAAGTATAGTAATTGTCGTTCTGTCGATCATGTAAGCATAATATGGCTAGTAATATGAGCTAGGTTGATAATAATAAGAGTAGTAAGTATAGTGATTGTCGTTCTATCGATCAAATTTGCATAATATGGTTAGTAATATGAGTTAGATTGATAATAGTGAATGTAATAAGTACAGTAATTGTCGTTCTATCGATCATATTAGCATAATATGGTTAATAATATGAGTTAGGTTGATAACAATAAGAGTAATAAGTATAGCAAACGTCGTGCTATCGATCATTTAAGCATAATATGGCTAATAATATGAGTTAGATTGATAATAATAAGAGTAGTAAGTATAGTGAATGTCGTGCTATCTATCATATCTGCATAATATGGTTCATAATTTGAGTTAGATTGATAATAGTGAGTGTAATAAGTATAGTAATTGTGGTTCTATCGACCATATTAGCATAATATGGTTAATAATATGAGTTAGATTGATAATAATAAGAGTAGTGAGTTTTGTAATTGTCGTTCTATCGATCATATAAGCATAATATGGCTAATAATATGAGTTAGATTGATAATAATAAGAGTAGTGAGTATAGTAATTCTCGTTCTATCGATCATTTAAGCATAATATGGTTAATAATATGAGCTATTTTCATAATAATAAGAGTAACAAGTATAGTAATTGTCGCTCTATCGATCATTTAAGCATAATATGGCTAATAATATGAGTTAGATTGATAATAATAAGAGTAATGAGTATAGTAATTCTCGTTCTATCGATCATATAAGCATAATATGGCTAATAATATGAGCTAGGTTGAAAATAATAAGAGTAATAAGTACAGTGATTGTCGTTCTATCGATCATATAAGCATAACATGGCTAATAATATGAGTTAGATTGATACTAATAAGAGTAGTAAGTATAGTAATTGTCGTTCTATCGATCATATAAGCATAATATGGCTAATAATATGAGTTAGGTTGATAATAATAAGAGTAGTGAGTATAGTAATTGTCGTTCTATCGATCATATAAGCATAATATGGCTAATAATAGGAGTTAGATTGATAATAATAAGAGTAATGAGTATAGTAATTCTCGTTCTATCGATCATATAAGCATAATATGGCTAATAATATGAGTTAGATTGATAATAATAAGAGTAGTGAGTATAGTAATTGTCGTTCTATCGATCATATAAGCATAATATGGCTAATAATATGAGTTAGATTGATAATAATAAGAGTAATGAGTATAGTAATTCTCGTTCTATCGATCATACAAGCATAATATGGCTAATAATATGAGTTAGATTGATAATAATAAGAGTAATGAGTATAGTAATTGTCGTTCTATAGATCATATCTGCATAATATGGTTAATAATATCAGTTAGATTGATAATAATAAGAGTAAAAAGTATAGTAATTGTCGTTCTATCGACCATTTAAGCATAATATGGCTAATAATATGAGTGAGATTGATAATAATAAGAGTAATGAGTATAGTAATTGTCGTTCTATAGATCATATCTGCATAATATGGTTAATAATATCAGTTAGATTGATAATAATAAGAGTAATAAGTATAGTAGTTGTCGTTCTATCGATCATATCTGCATAATATGGTTAATAATATGAGTTAGATTGATAATAGTGAGTGTAATAAGTATAGTAATTGTCGTTCTGTCGATCATATAAGCATAATATGGCTAATAATATGAGTTAAATTGATAATAATAAGGGTAATAAGTATAGTAATTATCGTTCTACCGATCACATAAGCATAATATGCCTAATAATATGAGTTGGATTGATAATAATAAGAGTAAGAAGTAGAGTAATTATCGTTCTATCGATCATATAAGCATAATATGGCTAATAATATGAGTTAGATTGATAATAATAAGAGTAATGAGTATAGTAATTCTCGTTCTATCGATCATATAAGCATAATATGGCTAATAATATGAGCTAGGTTGAAAATAATAAGAGTAATAAGTATAGTGATTGTCGTTCTATCGATCATATAAGCATAACATGGCTAATAATATGAGTTAGATTGATACTAATAAGAGTAGTAAGTATAGTAATTGTCGTTCTATCGATCATATAAGCATAATATGGCTAGTAATATGAGTTAGATTGATAATAGTATGTGTAATAAGTATAGTAATTGTCGTTCTGTCGATTATATTAGCATAATATGGCTAATAATATGAGTTAGGTTGATAATAATAAGAGTAGTGAGTATAGTAATTGTCGTTCTATCGATCATATAAGCATAATATGGCTAATAATAGGAGTTAGATTGATAATAATAAGAGTAATGAGTATAGTAATTCTCGTTCTATCGACCACATAAGCATAATGTGGCTAATAATATGAGTTAGATTGATAATAATAAGAGTAATAAGTATAGTAATTGTCGTTCTATCGATCATATTAGCATAATATGGCTAATAATATGAGTTAGATTGATAATAGTAAGTGTAATAAGTATAGTAATTGTCGTTCTGTCGATCATATAAGCATAATATGGCTAATAATATGAGTTAGATTGATACTAATAAGAGTAGGAAGTATAGTAATTGTCGTTCTATCGATCATATAAGCATAGTATGGCTAATAATATGAGTTAGATTAATAATTATAAGAGTAATGAGTATAGTAATTGTCGTTCTATAGATCATATCTGCATAATATGGTTAATAATATCAGTTAGATTGATAATAATAAGAGTAAAAAGTATAGTAGTTGTCGTTCTATCGATCATATCTGCATAATATGGTTAATAATATGAGTTAGATTGATAATAGTGAGTGTAATAAGTATAGTAATTGTCGTTCTGTCGATCATATAAGCATAATATGGCTAATAATATGAGTTAAATTGATAATAATAAGGGTAATAAGTATAGTAATTATCGTTCTACCGATCACATAAGCATAATATGCCTAATAATATGAGTTGGATTGATAATAATAAGAGTAAGAAGTAGAGTAATTATCGTTCTATCGATCATATAAGCATAATATGGCTAATAATATGAGTTAGATTGATAATAATAAGAGTAGTAAGTATAGTGAATGTCGTGCTATCTATCATATCTGCATAATATGGTTCATAATTTGAGTTAGATTGATAATAGTGAGTGTAATAAGTATAGTAATTGTGGTTCTATCGATCATATTAGCATAATATGGTTAATAATATGAGTTAGATTGATAATAATAAGAGTAGTGAGTTTTGTAATTGTCGTTCTATCGATCATATAAGCATAATATGGCTAATAATATGAGTTAGATTGATAATAATAAGAGTAATAAGTATAGTAATTGTCGTTCTATCCTTCATTAAAGCATAATATGGCTAATAATATGAGTTAGATTGAAAACACTAAGAGTAGTGAGTATAGTAATTCTCGTTCTATCGATCATTTAAGCATAATATGGTTAATAATATGAGCTATTTTCATAATAATAAGAGTAACAAGTATAGTAATTGTCGCTCTATCGATCATTTAAGCATAATATGGCTAATAATATGAGTTAGATTGATAATAATAAGAGTAATGAGTATAGTAATTCTCGTTCTATCGATCATATAAGCATAATATGGCTAATAATATGAGCTAGGTTGAAAATAATAAGAGTAATAAGTACAGTGATTGTCGTTCTATCGATCATATAAGCATAACATGGCTAATAATATGAGTTAGATTGATACTAATAAGAGTAGTAAGTATAGTAATTGTCGTTCTATCGATCATATAAGCATAATATGGCTAATAATATGAGTTAGGTTGATAATAATAAGAGTAGTGAGTATAGTAATTGTCGTTCTATCGATCATATAAGCATAATATGGCTAATAATAGGAGTTAGATTGATAATAATAAGAGTAATGAGTATAGTAATTCTCGTTCTATCGATCATATAAGCATAATATGGCTAATAATATGAGTTAGATTGATAATAATAAGAGTAGTGAGTATAGTAATTGTCGTTCTATCGATCATATAAGCATAATATGGCTAATAATATGAGTTAGATTGATAATAATAAGAGTAATGAGTATAGTAATTCTCGTTCTATCGATCATACAAGCATAATATGGCTAATAATATGAGTTAGATTGATAATAATAAGAGTAATGAGTATAGTAATTGTCGTTCTATAGATCATATCTGCATAATATGGTTAATAATATCAGTTAGATTGATAATAATAAGAGTAAAAAGTATAGTAATTGTCGTTCTATCGACCATTTAAGCATAATATGGCTAATAATATGAGTGAGATTGATAATAATAAGAGTAATGAGTATAGTAATTGTCGTTCTATAGATCATATCTGCATAATATGGTTAATAATATCAGTTAGATTGATAATAATAAGAGTAATAAGTATAGTAGTTGTCGTTCTATCGATCATATCTGCATAATATGGTTAATAATATGAGTTAGATTGATAATAGTGAGTGTAATAAGTATAGTAATTGTCGTTCTGTCGATCATATAAGCATAATATGGCTAATAATATGAGTTAAATTGATAATAATAAGGGTAATAAGTATAGTAATTATCGTTCTACCGATCACATAAGCATAATATGCCTAATAATATGAGTTGGATTGATAATAATAAGAGTAAGAAGTAGAGTAATTATCGTTCTATCGATCATATAAGCATAATATGGCTAATAATATGAGTTAGATTGATAATAATAAGAGTAATGAGTATAGTAATTCTCGTTCTATCGATCATATAAGCATAATATGGCTAATAATATGAGCTAGGTTGAAAATAATAAGAGTAATAAGTATAGTGATTGTCGTTCTATCGATCATATAAGCATAACATGGCTAATAATATGAGTTAGATTGATACTAATAAGAGTAGTAAGTATAGTAATTGTCGTTCTATCGATCATATAAGCATAATATGGCTAGTAATATAGTGAGTTAGATTGATAATAGTATGTGTAATAAGTATAGTAATTGTCGTTCTATCGATTATATTAGCATAATATGGCTAATAATATGAGTTAGGTTGATAATAATAAGAGTAGTGAGTATAGTAATTGTCGTTCTATCGATCATATAAGCATAATATGGCTAATAATAGGAGTTAGATTGATAATAATAAGAGTAATGAGTATAGTAATTCTCGTTCTATCGATCATATAAGCATAATATGGCTAATAATATGAGTTAGATTGATAATAATAAGAGTAATGAGTATAGTAATTCTCGTTCTATCGATCATACAAGCATAATATGGCTAATAATATGAGTTAGATTGATAATAATAAGAGTAATGAGTATAGTAATTGTCGTTCTATCGATCATATAAGCATAATATGGCTAATAATATGAGTTAGATTGATAATAATAAGAGTAATAAGTATAGTAAATGTCGTTCTATCGATCATATAAGCATAGTATGGCTAATAATATGAGTTAGATTAATAATTATAAGAGAAATGAGTATAGTAATTGTCGTCCTATCGATCATATAAGCATAATATGGCTTATAATATGAGTTAGATTAATAATAATAAGAGTAATGAGTATAGTAATTGTCGTTCTATAGATCATATCTGCATAATATGGTTAATAATATCAGTTAGATTGATAATAATCACAGTAAAAAGTATAGTAATTGTCGTTCTATCGACCATTTAAGCATAATATGGCTAATAATATGAGTGAGATTGATAATAACAAGAGTAATAAGTATAGTAATTGTCGTTCTATCGATCAGATTTGCATAATATGGCTAATAAAAAGAGTTAGATTGATAATAATAAGAGTAATAAGTATAGTAATTGTCGTTCTATCGATCATATAAGCATAGTATGGCTAATAATACGAGTTAGATGGATAATAATAAGAGTAGTAAGTATAGTAATTGTCGTTCTATCGACCACATAAGCATAATGTGGCTAATAATATGAGTTAGATTGATAATAAGAAGAGTAATAAGTATAGTAATTGTCGTTCTATCGATCACGTAAGCATAATATGGCTAATAAAAAGAGTTAGATTGATAATAATAAGTGTAATAAGTATAGTAATTGTCGTTCTATCGATCATATAAGCATAGTACGGCTAATAATATGAGTTAGATTAATAATTATAAGAGAAATGAGTATAGTAATTGTCGTCCTATCGATCATATAAGCATAATATGGCTTATAATATGAGTTAGATTGATAATAATAAGAGTAATGAGTATAGTAATTGTCGTTCTATAGATCATATCTGCATATTATGGTTAAGAATATCAGTTAGATTGATAATAATAAGAGTAATAAGTATAGTAATTGTCGTTCTATCGATCATATTTGCATAATATGGTTAATAATATGAGTTAGATTGATAATAATAAGAGTAATGAGTATAGTAATTGTAGTTCTATCGATCATATAGGCATAATATGGCTAATAATATGAGTTAGATTGATAATAATAAGAGTAATAAGTATAGTAGTTGTCGTTATATCGATCATATCTGCATAATATGGTTAATAATATGAGTTGGATTGATAATAGTGAGTGTAATAAGTATAGTAATTGTCGTTCTGTCGATCACATAAGCATAATATGGCTAATAATATGAGTTAAATTGATAATAATAAGGGTAATAAGTATAGTAATTATCGTTCTACCGATCACATAAGCATAATATGCCTAATAATATGAGTTGGATTGATAATAATAAAAGTAAGAAGTAGAGTAATTGTCGTTCTATCGATCATATAAGCATAATATGGCTAATAATATGAGTTAGATTGATAATAATAAGAGTAGAGAGTATAGCAATTGTCGTTCTATCGATCATATAATCATAATATTGCTAATAATATGAGTTACATTGATAATAATAAGAGTAATAAGTACAGTAATTGTAGTTCTATCGATCATATAGGCATAATATGGCTAATAATATGAGTTAGATTGATAATAATAAGAGTAAAAAGTATAGCAATTGTCGTTCTATCGATCATATAATCATAATATGGCTAATAATATGGGTTAGATTGATAATAATAAGAGTAAAAAGTAGAGTAATTGTAGTTCTATCGATCATATCTGCATAATATGGTTAATAATATGAGTTAGATTCATAATACTAAAAATAATGAGTATAGTAATTGTAGTTCTATCGATCATATCTGCATAATATGGTTAATAATATGAGTTAGATTCATAATAATAAGAGTAATAAGAATAGTAATTGTCGTTCTATCGATCATTTAAGCATAATATGGCTAATAATATAAGTTAGGTTGATAAAAATAAGAATAATAAGTATAGTAATTGTCGTTCTATCGATCATATAATCATAACATTGCTAATAATATGAGTTACATTGATAATAATAAGAGTAATAAGTACAGTAATTGTAGTTCTATCGATCATATAGGCATAATATGGCTAATAATATGAGTTAGATTGATAATAATAAGAGTAAAAAGTATAGCAATTGTCGTTCTATCGATCATATAATCATAATATGGCTAATAATATGGGTTAGATTGATAATAATAAGAGTAAAAAGTAGAGTAATTGTAGTTCTATCGATCATATCTGCATAATATGGTTAATAATATGAGTTAGATTCATAATAATAAAAATAATGAGTATAGTAATTGTAGTTCTATCGATCATATCTGCATAATATGGTTAATAATATGAGTTAGATTCATAATAATAAGAGTAATAAGAATAGTAATTGTCGTTCTATCGATCATTTAAGCATAATATGGCTAATAATATAAGTTAGGTTGATAAAAATAAGAATAATAAGTATAGTAATTGTCGTTCTGTCGATCATGTAAGCATAATATGGCTAATAATATGAGCTAGGTTGATAATAATAAGAGCAATAAGTATAGTGATTGTCGTTCTATCGATCAAATTTGCATAATATGGTTAATAATATGATGTATTTTCAAAATAATAAGTGTAATAAGTATAGTAATTGTCGCTCTATCGATCATTTAAGCATAATATGGCTAATAATATGAGTTAGATTGATAATAATAAGAGTAATGAGTATAGTAATTCTCGTTCTATCGGTCATATAAGCATAATATGGCTAATAATATGAGCTAGGTTGAAAATAATAAGAGTGATAAGTATAGTGATTGTCGTTCTATCGATCATATAAGCACAACATGGCTAATAATATGAGTTAGATGCATACTAATAAGAGTAGTAAGTATAGTAATTGTCGTTCTATCGATCATATAAGCATAATATGGCTAGTAATATGAGTTAGATTGATAATAGTATGTGTAATAAGTATAGTAATTGTCGTTCTGTCGATTATATTAGCATAATATGGCTAATAATATGAGTTAGGTTGATAATAATAAGAGTAGTGAGTATAGTAATTGTCGTTCTATCGATCATATAAGCATAATATGGCTAATAATAGGAGTTAGATTGATAATAATAAGAGTAATGAGTATAGTAATCCTCGTTCTATCGATCATATAAGCATAATATGGCTAATAATATGAGTTAGATTGATAATAATAAGAGTAGTGAGTACAGTAATTGTCGTTCTATCGATCATATAAGCATAATATGGCTAATAATATGAGTTAGATTGATAATAATAAGAGTAATGAGTATAGTAATTCTCGTTCTATCGATCATACAAGCATAATATGGCTAATAATATGAGTTAGATTGATAATAATAAGAGTAATGAGTATAGTAATTGTCGTTCTATCGATTTTTATAAGCATAATATGGCTAATAATATGAGTTAGATTGATAATAATAAGAGTAATAAGTATAGTAAATGTCGTGCTATCGACCATATCTGCATAATATGGTTAATAATTTGAGTTAGATTGATAATAGTGAGTGTAATAAGTATAGTAATTGTCGTTCTGTCGATCATATAAGCATAATATGGCTAATAATATGAGTTAGATTGATAAAAATAAGAGCAATGAGTATAGTAATTGTAGTTCTATCGATCATATAAGCATAATATGGCGAATAATATGAGTTAGATTGATAATAATAAGAGTAATGAGTATAGTAATTGTCGTTCTATAGATCATATCTGCATAATATGGTTAATAATATCAGTTAGATTGATAATAATCAGAGTAAAAAGTATAGTAATTGTCGTTCTATCGACCATTTAAGCATAATATGGCTAATAATATGAGTGAGATTGATAATAATAAGAGTAATAAGTATAGTAATTGTCGTTCTATCGATCAGATTTGCATAATATGGCTAATAAAAAGAGTTAGATTGATAATAATAAGAGTAATAAGTATAGTAATTGTCGTTCTATCGATCATATAAGCATAGTATGGCTAATAATACGAGTTAGATGGATAATAATAAGAGTAATAAGTATAGTAATTGTCGTTCTATCGACCACATAAGCATAATATGGCTAATAATATGAGTTAGATTGATAATAATAAGAGTAATGAGTATAGTAATTGTCGTTCTATAGATCATATCTGCATATTATGGTTAATAATATCAGTTAGATTGATAATAATAAGAGTAATAAGTATAGTAATTGTCTTTCTATCGATCATATTTGCATAATATGGTTAATAATATGAGTTAGATTGATAATAATAAGAGTAATGAGTATAGTAATTGTAGTTCTATCGATCATATAGGCATAATATGGCTAATAATATGAGTTAGATTGATAATAATAAGAGTAATAAGTATAGTAGTTGTCGTTATATCGATCATATCTGCATAATATGGTTAATAATATGAGTTAGATTGATAATAGTGAGTGTAATAAGTATAGTAATTGCCGTTCTGTCGATCACATAAGCATAATATGGCTAATAATATGAGTTAAATTGATAATAATAAGGGTAATAAGTATAGTAATTATCGTTCTACCGATCACATAAGCATAATATGCCTAATAATATGAGTTGGATTGATAATAATAAGAGTAATAAGTAGAGTAATTGTCGTTCTATCGATCATATAAGCATAATATGGCTAATAATATGAGTTAGATTGATAATAATAAGAGTAGAGAGTATAGCAATTGTCGTTCTATCGATCATATAATCATAATATTGCTAATAATATGAGTTACATTGATAATAATAAGAGTAATAAGTACAGTAATTGTAGTTCTATCGATCATATAGGCATAATATGGCTAATAATATGAGTTAGATTGATAATAATAAGAGTAAAAAGTATAGCAATTGTCGTTCTATCGATCATATAATCATAATATGGCTAATAATATGGGTTAGATTGATAATAATAAGAGTAAAAAGTAGAGTAATTGTAGTTCTATCGATCATATCTGCATAATATGGTTAATAATATGAGTTAGATTCATAATAATAAAAATAATGAGTATAGTAATTGTAGTTCTATCGATCATATCTGCATAATATGGTTAATAATATGAGTTAGATTCATAATAATAAGAGTAATAAGAATAGTAATTGTCGTTCTATCGATCATTTAAGCATAATATGGCTAATAATATAAGTTAGGTTGATAAAAATAAGAATAATAAGTATAGTAATTGTCGTTCTGTCGATCATGTGAGCATAATATGGCTAATAATATGAGCTAGGTTGAAAATAATAAGAGCAATAAGTATAGTGATTGTCGTTCTATCGATCAAATTTGCATAATATGGTTAATAATATGAGTTAGATTGATAATAGTGAGTGTAATAAGTATAGTAATTGTCGTTCTATCCTTCATTAAAGCATAATATGGCTAATAATATGAGTTAGATTGAAAACACTAAGAGTAGTGAGTATAGTAATTCTCGTTCTATCGGTCATTTAAGCATAATATGGTTAATAATATGATGTATTTTCAAAATAATAAGTGTAATAAGTATAGTAATTGTCGCTCTATCGATCATTTAAGCATAATATGGCTAATAATATGAGTTAGATTGATAATAATAAGAGTAATGAGTATAGTAATTCTCGTTCTATCGGTCATATAAGCATAATATGGCTAATAATATGAGCTAGGTTGAAAATAATAAGAGTGATAAGTATAGTGATTGTCGTTCTATCGATCATATAAGCACAACATGGCTAATAATATGAGTTAGATTCATACTAATAAGAGTAGTAAGTATAGTAATTGTCGTTCTATCGATCATATAAGCATAATATGGCTAGTAATATGAGTTAGATTGATAATAGTATGTGTAATAAGTATAGTAATTGTCGTTCTGTCGATTATATTAGCATAATATGGCTAATAATATGAGTTAGGTTGATAATAATAAGAGTAGTGAGTATAGTAATTGTCGTTCTATCGATCATATAAGCATAATATGGCTAATAATAGGAGTTAGATTGATAATAATAAGAGTAATGAGTATAGTAATTCTCGTTCTATCGATCATATAAGCATAATATGGCTAATAATATGAGTTAGATTGATAATAATAAGAGTAGTGAGTACAGTAATTGTCGTTCTATCGATCATATAAGCATAATATGGCTAATAATATGAGTTAGATTGATAATAATAAGAGTAATGAGTATAGTAATTCTCGTTCTATCGATCATACAAGCATAATATGGCTAATAATATGAGTTAGATTGATAATAATAAGAGTAATGAGTATAGTAATTGTCGTTCTATCGATTTTTATAAGCATAATATGGCTAATAATATGAGTTAGATTGATAATAATAAGAGTAGTAAGTATAGTAAATGTCGTGCTATCGACCATATCTGCATAATATGGTTAATAATTTGAGTTAGATTGATAATAGTGAGTGTAATAAGTATAGTAATTGTCGTTCTGTCGATCATATGAGCATAATATGGCTAATAATATGAGTTAGATTGATAAAAATAAGAGCAATGAGTATAGTAATTGTAGTTCTATCGATCATATAAGCATAATATGGCGAATAATATGAGTTAGATTGATAATAATAAGAGTAATGAGTATAGTAATTGTCGTTCTATAGATCATATCTGCATAATATGGTTAATAATATCAGTTAGATTGATAATAATCAGAGTAAAAAGTATAGTAATTGTCGTTCTATCGACCATTTAAGCATAATATGGCTAATAATATGAGTGAGATTGATAATAATAAGAGTAATAAGTATAGTAATTGTCGTTCTATCGATCAGATTTGCATAATATGGCTAATAAAAAGAGTTAGATTGATAATAATAAGAGTAATAAGTATAGTAATTGTCGTTCTATCGATCATATAAGCATAGTATGGCTAATAATACGAGTTAGATGGATAATAATAAGAGTAATAAGTATAGTAATTGTCGTTCTATCGACCACATAAGCATAATATGGCTAATAATATGAGTTAGATTGATAATAAGAAGAGTAATAAGTATAGTAATTGTCGTTCTATCGATCACGTAAGCATAATATGGCTAATAAAAAGAGTTAGATTGATAATAATAAGTGTAATAAGTATAGTAATTGTCGTTCTATCGATCATATAAGCATAGTATGGCTAATAATACGAGTTAGATGGATAATAATAAGAGTAATAAGTATAGTAATTGTCGTTCTATCGACCACATAAGCATAATATGGCTAATAATATGAGTTAGATTAATAATTATAAGAGAAATGAGTATAGTAATTGTCGTCCTATCGATCATATAAGCATAATATGGCTTATAATGTGAGTTAGATTGATAATAATAAGAGTAATGAGTATAGTAATTGTCGTTCTATAGATCATATCTGCATATTATGGTTAATAATATCAGTTAGATTGATAATAATAAGAGTAATAAGTATAGTAATTGTCTTTCTATCGATCATATTTGCATAATATGGTTAATAATATGAGTTAGATTGATAATAATAAGAGTAATGAGTATAGTAATTGTAGTTCTATCGATCATATAGGCATAATATGGCTAATAATATGAGTTAGATTGATAATAATAAGAGTAATAAGTATAGTAGTTGTCGTTATATCGATCATATCTGCATAATATGGTTAATAATATGAGTTAGATTGATAATAGTGAGTGTAATAAGTATAGTAACTGTCGTTCTGTCGATCACATAAGCATAATATGGCTAATAATATGAGTTAAATTGATAATAATAAGGGTAATAAGTATAGTAATTATCGTTCTACCGATCACATAAGCATAATATGCCTAATAATATGAGTTGGATTGATAATAATAAGAGTAAGAAGTAGAGTAATTGTCGTTCTATCGATCATATAAGCATAATATGGCTAATAATATGAGTTAGATTGATAATAATAAGAGTAATAAGTATAGTAATTGTCGTTCTATCGATCATATTAGCATAATATGGCTAATAATATGAGTTAGATTGATAATAGTAAGTGTAATAAGTATAGTAATTGTCGTTCTGTCGATCATATAAGCATAATATGGCTAATAATATGAGTTAGATTGATACTAATAAGAGTAGGAAGTATAGTAATTGTCGTTCTATCGATCATATAAGCATAGTATGGCTAATAATATGAGTTAGATTAATAATTATAAGAGTAATGAGTATAGTAATTGTCGTTCTATAGATCATATCTGCATAATATGGTTAATAATATCAGTTAGATTGATAATAATAAGAGTAAAAAGTATAGTAGTTGTCGTTCTATCGATCATATCTGCATAATATGGTTAATAATATGAGTTAGATTGATAATAGTGAGTGTAATAAGTATAGTAATTGTCGTTCTGTCGATCATATAAGCATAATATGGCTAATAATATGAGTTAAATTGATAATAATAAGGGTAATAAGTATAGTAATTATCGTTCTACCGATCACATAAGCATAATATGCCTAATAATATGAGTTGGATTGATAATAATAAGAGTAAGAAGTAGAGTAATTATCGTTCTATCGATCATATAAGCATAATATGGCTAATAATATGAGTTAGATTGATAATAATAAGAGTAGAGAGTATAGCAATTGTCGTTCTATCGATCATATAAGCATAATATGGCTAATAATATGAGTTAGATTGATAATAATAAGAGTAATGAGTATAGTAATTCTCGTTCTATCGATCATATAAGCATAATATGGCTAATAATATGAGTTAGATTGATAATAATAAGAGTAATGAGTATAGTAATTGTCGTTCTATCGATCATATAAGCATAATGTGGCTAATAATATGAGTTAGATTGATAATAATAAGAGTAATAAGTATAGTAAATGTCGTGCTATCGACCATATCTGCATAATATGGTTAATAATATGAGTTAGATTGATAATAGTGAGTGTAGTAAGTGTAGTAATTGACCTCCTATCGATCATATTAGCATAATATGGTTAATAATATGAGTTAGATTGATAATAGTAAGAGTAATGTGTATAGTAATTGTCGTTCTATCGATCATATAAGCATAATATGGCTAATAATATGAGTTAGATTGATAATAATAAGAGTAGTGAGTATAGTAATTGTCGTTCTATCGATCATATAAGCATAATATGGCTAGTAATATGAGTTAGATTGATAATACTAAGAGTAGTGAGTATAGTAATTCTCGTTCTATCGATCATATAGGCATAATATGGCTAATAATATGAGTTAGATTGATAATAATGAGAATAATGAGTATAGTAATTGTAGTTCTATCGATCATACCTGCATAATATGGTTAATAATATGAGTTAGATTCATAATAATATGAGTAATAAGTATAGTAATTGTCGTTCTATCGATCATTTAAGCATAATATGGCTAATAATATGAGTTAGGTTGATAAAAATAAGAATAATAAGTATAGTAATTGTCGTTCTGTCGATCATGTAAGCATAATATGGCTAGTAATATGAGCTAGGTTGATAATAATAAGAGTAGTAAGTATAGAGATTGTCGTTCTATCGATCAAATTTGCATAATATGGTTAGTAATATGAGTTAGATTGATAATAGTGAATGTAATAAGTACAGTGATTGTCGTTCTATCGATCATATTAGCATAATATGGTTAATAATATGAGTTAGATTGATAATAATAAGAGTAATAAGTATAGTAATTGTCGTTCTATCGACCACATAAGCATAATATGGCTAATAATATGAGTTAGATTGATAATAATAAGAGTAATAAGTATAGTAGTTGTCGTTCTATCGATCATATCTGCATAATATGGCTAATAATATGAGTTGGATTGATAATGATAAGAGTAATAAGTATAGTAATTGTAGTTCTATCGATCATACCTGCATAATATGGTTAATAATATGAGTTAGATTCATAATAATAAGAGTAATAAGTATAGTAATTGTCGTTCTATCGATCATTTAAGCATAATATGGCTAATAATATGAGTTAGGTTGATAAAAATAAGAATAATAAGTATAGTAATTGTCGTTCTGTCGATCATGTAAGCATAATATGGCTAGTAATATGAGCTAGGTTGATAATAATAAGAGTAGTAAGTATAGTGATTGTCGTTCTATCGATCAAATTTGCATAATATGGTTAATAATATGAGTTAGATTGATAATAGTGAATGTAATAAGTACAGTAATTGTCGTTCTATCGATCATATTAGCATAATATGGTTAATAATATGAGTTAGGTTGATAACAATAAGAGTAATAAGTATAGCAAATGTCGTGCTATCGATCATTTAAGCATAATATGGCTAATAATATGAGTTAGATTGATAATAATAAGAGTAGTAAGTATAGTGAATGTCGTGCTATCTATCATATCTGCATAATATGGTTAATAATTTGAGTTAGATTGATAATAGTGAGTGTAATAAGTATAGTAATTGTGGTTCTATCGATCATATTAGCATAATATGGTTAATAATATGAGTTAGATTGATAATAATAAGAGTAGTGAGTTTTGTAATTGTCGTTCTATCGATCATATACGCATAATATGGCTAATAATATGAGCTAGGTTGAAAATAATAAGAGTAATAAGTATAGTGATTGTCGTTCTATCGATCACATAAGCATAACATGGCTAATAATATGAGTTAGATTCATACTAATAAGAGTAGTAAGTATAGTAATTGTCGTTCTATCGATCATATAAGCATAATATGGCTAGTAATATGAGTTAGATTGATAATAGTATGTGTAATAAGTATAGTAATTGTCGTTCTGTCGATTATTTTAGCATAATATGGCTAATAATATGAGTTAGGTTGATAATAATAAGAGTAGTGAGTATAGTTATTGTCGTTCTATCGATCATATAAGCATAATATGGCTAATAATAGGAGTTAGATTAATAATAATAAGAGTAATGAGTATAGTAATTCTCGTTCTATCGATCATATAAGCATAATATGGCTAATAATATGAGTTAGATTGATAATAATAAGAGTAGTGAGTATAGTAATTGTCGTTCTATCGATCATATAAGCATAATATGGCTAATAATATGAGTTAGATTGATAATAATAAGAGTAATGAGTATAGTAATTCTCGTTCTATCGATCATACAAGCATAATATGGCTAATAATATGAGTTAGATTGATAATAATAAGAGTAATGAGTATAGTAATTGTCGTTCTATCGATCATATAAGCATAATATGGCTAATAATATGAGTTCGATTGATAATAATAAGAGTAATAAGTATAGTAAATGTCGTGCTATCGACCATATCTGCATAATATGGTTAATAATTTGAGTTAGATTGATAATAGTGAGTGTAATAAGTATAGTAATTGTCGTTCTGTCGATCATATAAGCATAATATGGCTAATAATATGAGTTAGATTGATAAAAATAAGAGCAATGAGTATAGTAATTGTAGTTCTATCGATCATATAAGCATAATATGGCGAATAATATGAGTTAGATTGATAATAATAAGAGTAATGAGTATAGTAATTGTCGTTCTATAGATCATATCTGCATAATATGGTTAATAATATCAGTTAGATTGATAATAATCAGAGTAAAAAGTATAGTAATTGTCGTTCTATCGACCATTTAAGCATAATATGGCTAATAATATGAGTGAGATTGATAATAATAAGAGTAATAAGTATAGTAATTGTCGTTCTATCGATCAGATTTGCATAATATGGCTAATAAAAAGAGTTAGATTGATAATAATAAGAGTAATAAGTATAGTAATTGTCGTTCTATCGATAATATAAGCATAGTATGGCTAATAATACGAGTTAGATGGATAATAATAAGAGTAATAAGTATAGTAATTGTCGTTCTATCGACCACATAAGCATAATATGGCTAATAATATGAGTTAGATTGATAATAGGAAGAGTAATAAGTATAGTAATTGTCGTTCTATCGATCACGTAAGCATAATATGGCTAATAAAAAGAGTTAGATTGATAATAATAAGTGTAATAAGTATAGTAATTGTCGTTCTATCGATCATATAAGCATAGTATGGCTAATAATACGAGTTAGATGGATAATAATAAGAGTAATAAGTATAGTAATTGTCGTTCTATCGACCACATAAGCATAATATGGCTAATAATATGAGTTAGATTAATAATTATAAGAGAAATGAGTATAGTAATTGTCGTCCTATCGATCAAAGAAGCATAATATGGCTTATAATATGAGTTAGATTGATAATAATAAGAGTAATGAGTATAGTAATTGTCGTTCTATAGATCATACCTGCATATTATGGTTAATAATATCAGTTAGATTGATAATAATAAGAGTAATAAGTATAGTAGTTGTCGTTATATCGATCATATCTGCATAATATGGTTAATAATATGAGTTAGATTGATAATAATAAGAGTAGAGAGTATAGCAATTGTCGTTCTATCGATCATATAATCATAATATTGCTAATAATATGAGTTAGATTGATAATAATAAGAGTAATAAGTACAGTAATTGTAGTTCTATCGATCATATAGGCATAATATGGCTAATAATATGAGTTAGATTGAAAACACTAAGAGTAGTGAGTATAGTAATTCTCGTTCTATCGGTCATTTAAGCATAATATGGTTAATAATATGATGTATTTTCAAAATAATAAGTGTAATAAGTATAGTAATTGTCGCTCTATCGATCATTTAAGCATAATATGGCTAATAATATGAGTTAGATTGATAATAATAAGAGTAATGAGTATAGTAATTCTCGTTCTATCGGTCATATAAGCATAATATGGCTAATAATATGAGCTAGGTTGAAAATAATAAGAGTGATAAGTATAGTGATTGTCGTTCTATCGATCATATAAGCACAACATGGCTAATAATATAAGTTAGATTGATAATAATAAGAGTAATAAGTGTAGTAAATGTCGTGCTATCGACCATATCTGCATAATATGATTAATAATTTGAGTTAGATTGATAATAGTGAGTGTAATAAGTATAGTAATTGTCGTTCTGTCGATCATATAAGCATAATATGGCTAATAATATGAGTTAGATTGATAAAAATAAGAGCAATGAGTATAGTAATTGTAGTTCTATCGATCATATAAGCATAATATGGCGAATAATATGAGTTAGATTGATAATAATAAGAGTAATAAGTAGAGTAATTGTCGTTCTATCGATCATTTACGCATAATATGGCTAATAATATGAGTTAGATTGATAATAATAAGAGTAATAAGTATAGTAATTGTCGTTCTATCGATCATATTAGCATAATATGGCTAATAATATGAGTTAGATTGATAATAGTAAGTGTAATGTGTATAGTAATTGTCGTTCTATCGATCATATAAGCATAATATGGCTAATAATATGAGTTGGATTGATAATGATAAGGGTAATAAGTATAGTAATTGTAGTTCTATCGATCATACCTGCATAATATGGTTAATAATATGAGTTAGATTCATAATAATAAGAGTAATAAGTATAGTAATTGTCGTTCTATCGATCATTTAAGCATAATATGGCTAATAATATGAGTTAGGTTGATAAAAATAAGAATAATAAGTATAGTAATTGTCGTTCTGTCGATCATGTAAGCATAATATGGCTAGTAATATGAGCTAGGTTGATAATAATAAGAGTAGTAAGTATAGTGATTGTCGTTCTATCGATCAAATTTGCATAATATGGTTAATAATATGAGTTAGATTGATAATAGTGAATGTAATAAGTACAGTAATTGTCGTTCTATCGATCATATTAGCATAATATGGTTAATAATATGAGTTAGGTTGATAACAATAAGAGTAATAAGTATAGCAAATGTCGTGCTATCGATCATTTAAGCATAATATGGCTAATAATATGAGTTAGATTGATAATAATAAGAGTAGTAAGTATAGTGAATGTCGTGCTATCTATCATATCTGCATAATATGGTTAATAATTTGAGTTAGATTGATAATAGTGAGTGTAATAAGTATAGTAATTGTGGTTCTATCGATCATATTAGCATAATATGGTTAATAATATGAGTTAGATTGATAATAATAAGAGTAGTGAGTTTTGTAATTGTCGTTCTATCGATCATATAAGCATAATATGGCTAATAATATGAGTTAGATTGATAATAATAAGAGTTATAAGTATAGTAATTGTCGTTCTATCCTTCATTAAAGCATAATATGGCTAATAATATGAGTTAGATTGAAAACACTAAGAGTAGTGAGTATAGTAATTCTCGTTCTATCGATCATTTAAGCATAATATGGTTAATAATATGAGCTATTTTCATAATAATAAGAGTAACAAGTATAGTAATTGTCGCTCTATCGATCATTTAAGCATAATATGGCTAATAATATGAGTTAGATTGATAATAATAAGAGTAATGAGTATAGTAATTCTCGTTCTATCGATCATATAAGCATAATATGGCTAATAATATGAGCTAGGTTGAAAATAATAAGAGTAATAAGTATAGTGATTGTCGTTCTATCGATCACATAAGCATAACATGGCTAATAATATGAGTTAGATTCATACTAATAAGAGTAGTAAGTATAGTAATTGTCGTTCTATCGATCATATAAGCATAATATGGCTAGTAATATGAGTTAGATTGATAATAGTATGTGTAATAAGTATAGTAATTGTCGTTCTGTCGATTATTTTAGCATAATATGGCTAATAATATGAGTTAGGTTGATAATAATAAGAGTAGTGAGTATAGTAATTGTCGTTCTATCGATCATATAAGCATAATATGGCTAATAATAGGAGTTAGATTGATAATAATAAGAGTAATGAGTATAGTAATTCTCGTTCTATCGATCATATAAGCATAATATGGCTAATAATATGAGTTAGATTGATAATAATAAGAGTAGTGAGTATAGTAATTGTCGTTCTATCGATCATATAAGCATAATATGGCTAATAATATGAGTTAGATTGATAATAATAAGAGTAATGAGTATAGTAATTCTCGTTCTATCGATCATACAAGCATAATATGGCTAATAATATGAGTTAGATTGATAATAATAAGAGTAATGAGTATAGTAATTGTCGTTCTATCGATCATATAAGCATAATATGGCTAATAATATGAGTTAGATTGATAATAATAAGAGTAATAAGTATAGTAAATGTCGTGCTATCGACCATATCTGCATAATATGGTTAATAATTTGAGTTAGATTGATAATAGTGAGTGTAATAAGTATAGTAATTGTCGTTCTGTCGATCATATAAGCATAATATGGCTAATAATATGAGTTAGATTGATAAAAATAAGAGCAATGAGTATAGTAATTGTAGTTCTATCGATCATATAAGCATAATATGGCGAATAATATGAGTTAGATTGATAATAATAAGAGTAATGAGTATAGTAATTGTCGTTCTATAGATCATATCTGCATAATATGGTTAATAATATCAGTTAGATTGATAATAATCAGAGTAAAAAGTATAGTAATTGTCGTTCTATCGACCATTTAAGCATAATATGGCTAATAATATGAGTGAGATTGATAATAATAAGAGTAATAAGTATAGTAATTGTCGTTCTATCGATCAGATTTGCATAATATGGCTAATAAAAAGAGTTAGATTGATAATAATAAGAGTAATAAGTATAGTAATTGTCGTTCTATCGATCATATAAGCATAGTATGGCTAATAATACGAGTTAGATGGATAATAATAAGAGTAATAAGTATAGTAATTGTCGTTCTATCGACCACATAAGCATAATATGGCTAATAATATGAGTTAGATTGATAATAGGAAGAGTAATAAGTATAGTAATTGTCGTTCTATCGATCACGTAAGCATAATATGGCTAATAAAAAGAGTTAGATTGATAATAATAAGTGTAATAAGTATAGTAATTGTCGTTCCATCGATCATATAAGCATAGTATGGCTAATAATACGAGTTAGATGGATAATAATAAGAGTAATAAGTATAGTAATTGTCGTTCTATCGACCACATAAGCATAATATGGCTAATAATATGAGTTAGATTAATAATTATAAGAGAAATGAGTATAGTAATTGTCGTCCTATCGATCAAAGAAGCATAATATGGCTTATAATATGAGTTAGATTGATAATAATAAGAGTAATGAGTATAGTAATTGTCGTTCTATAGATCATATCTGCATATTATGGTTAATAATATCAGTTAGATTGATAATAATGAGAGTAATAAGTATAGTAATTGTCTTTCTATCGATCATATTTGCATAATATGGTTAATAATATGAGTTAGATTGATAATAATAAGAGTAATGAGTATAGTAATTGTAGTTCTATCGATCATATAGGCATAATATGGCTAATAATATGAGTTAGATTGATAATAATAAGAGTAATAAGTATAGTAGTTGTCGTTATATCGATCATATCTGCATAATATGGTTAATAATATGAGTTAGATTGATAATAGTGAGTGTAATAAGTATAGTAATTGTCGTTCTGTCGATCACATAAGCATAATATGGCTAATAATATGAGTTAAATTGATAATAATAAGGGTAATAAGTATAGTAATTATCGTTCTACCGATCACATAAGCATAATATGCCTAATAATATGAGTTGGATTGATAATAATAAGAGTAAGAAGTAGAGTAATTGTCGTTCTATCGATCATATAAGCATAATATGGCTAATAATATGAGTTAGATTGATAATAATAAGAGTAGAGAGTATAGCAATTGTCGTTCTATCGATCATATAATCATAATATTGCTAATAATATGAGTTAGATTGATAATAATAAGAGTAATAAGTACAGTAATTGTAGTTCTATCGATCATATAGGCATAATATGGCTAATAATATGAGTTAGATTGATAATAATAAGAGTAATAAGTATAGTAATTGTCGTTCTATCGACCACATAAGCATAATATGGCTAATAATATGAGTTAGATTGATAATAATAAGAGTAATAAGTATAGTAGTTGTCGTTCTATCGATCATATCTGCATAATATGGCTAATAATATGAGTTGGATTGATAATGATAAGGGTAATAAGTATAGTAATTGTAGTTCTATCGATCATACCTGCATAATATGGTTAATAATTTGAGTTAGATTGATAATAGTGAGTGTAATAAGTATAGTAATTGTGGTTCTATCGATCATATTAGCATAATATGGTTAATAATATGAGTTAGATTGATAATAATAAGAGTAGTGAGTTTTGTAATTGTCGTTCTATCGATCATATAAGCATAATATGGCTAATAATATGAGTTAGATTGATAATAATAAGAGTAATAAGTATAGTAATTGTCGTTCTATCCTTCATTAAAGCATAATATGGCTAATAATATGAGTTAGATTGAAAACACTAAGAGTAGTGAGTATAGTAATTCTCGTTCTATCGATCATTTAAGCATAATATGGTTAATAATATGAGCTATTTTCATAATAATAAGAGTAACAAGTATAGTAATTGTCGCTCTATCGATCATTTAAGCATAATATGGCTAATAATATGAGTTAGATTGATAATAATAAGAGTAATGAGTATAGTAATTCTCGTTCTATCGATCATATAAGCATAATATGGCTAATAATATGAGCTAGGTTGAAAATAATAAAAGTAATAAGTATAGTGATTGTCGTTCTATCGATCATATAAGCATAACATGGCTAATAATATGAGTTAGATTCATACTAATAAGAGTAGTAAGTATAGTAATTGTCGTTCTATCGATCATATAAGCATAATATGGCTAGTAATATGAGTTAGATTGATAATAGTATGTGTAATAAGTATAGTAATTGTCGTTCTGTCGATTATATTAGCATAATATGGCTAATAATATGAGTTAGGTTGATAATAATAAGAGTAGTGAGTATAGTAATTGTCGTTCTATCGATCATATAAGCATAATATGGCTAATAATAGGAGTTAGATTGATAATAATAAGAGTAATGAGTATAGTAATTCTCGTTCTATCGATCATATAAGCATAATATGGCTAATAATATGAGTTAGATTGATAATAATAAGAGTAGTGAGTATAGTAATTGTCGTTCTATCGATCATATAAGCATAATATGGCTAATAATATGAGTTAGATTGATAATAATAAGAGTAATAAGTATAGTAATTGTCGTTCTATCGATCATATAAGCATAGTATGGCTAATAATACGAGTTAGATGGATAATAATAAGAGTAATAAGTATAGTAATTGTCGTTCTATCGACCACATAAGCATAATATGGCTAATAATATGAGTTAGATTGATAATAAGAAGAGTAATAAGTATAGTAATTGTCGTTCTATCGATCACGTAGGCATAATATGGCTAATAAAAAGAGTTAGATTGATAATAATAAGTGTAATAAGTATAGTAATTGTCGTTCTATCGATCATATAAGCATAGTATGGCTAATAATATGAGTTAGATTAATAACTATAAGAGAAGTGAGTATAGTAATTGTCGTCCTATCGATCATATAAGCATAATATGGCTTCTAATATGAGTTAGATTGATAATAATAAGAGTAATGAGTATAGTAATTGTCGTTCTATAGATCATATCTGCATATTATGGTTAATAATATCAGTTAGATTGATAATAATAAGAGTAATAAGTATAGTAATTGTCGTTCTATCGATCATATTTGCATAATATGGTTCATAATATGAGTTAGATTGATAATAATAAGAGTAATGAGTATAGTAATTGTGGTTCTATCGATCATATAGGCATAATATGGCTAATAATATGAGTTAGATTGATAATAATAAGAGTAATAAGTATAGTAGTTGTCGTTATATCGATCATATCTGCATAATATGGTTAATAATATGAGTTAGATTGATAATAGTGAGTGTAATAAGTATAGTAATTGTCGTTCTGTCGATCACATAAGCATAATATGGCTAATAATATGAGTTAAATTGATAATAATAAGGGTAATAAGTATAGTAATTATCGTTCTACCGATCACATAAGCATAATATGCCTAATAATATGAGTTGGATTGATAATAATAAGAGTAAGAAGTAGAGTAATTGTCGTTCTATCGATCATATAAGCATAATATGGCTAATAATATGAGTTAGATTGATAATAATAAGAGTAGAGAGTATAGCAATTGTCGTTCTATCGATCATATAATCATAATATTGCTAATAATATGAGTTAGATTGATAATAATAAGAGTAATAAGTATAGTAATTGTCGTTCTATCGACCACATAAGCATAATATGGCTAATAATATGAGTTAGATTGATAATAATAAGAGTAATAAGTATAGATCATATCTGCATAATATGGTTAATAATATGAGTTAGATTGATAATAATAAGAGTAGAGAGTATAGCAATTGTCGTTCTATCGATCATATAATCATAATATTGCTAATAATATGAGTTAGATTGATAATAATAAGAGTAATAAGTACAGTAATTGTAGTTCTATCGATCATATAGGCATAATATGGCTAATAATATGAGTTAGATTGAAAACACTAAGAGTAGTGAGTATAGTAATTCTCGTTCTATCGGTCATTTAAGCATAATATGGTTAATAATATGATGTATTTTCAAAATAATAAGTGTAATAAGTATAGTAATTGTCGCTCTATCGATCATTTAAGCATAATATGGCTAATAATATGAGTTAGATTGATAATAATAAGAGTAATGAGTATAGTAATTCTCGTTCTATCGGTCATATAAGCATAATATGGCTAATAATATGAGCTAGGTTGAAAATAATAAGAGTGATAAGTATAGTGATTGTCGTTCTATCGATCATATAAGCACAACATGGCTAATAATATAAGTTAGATTGATAATAATAAGAGTAATAAGTGTAGTAAATGTCGTGCTATCGACCATATCTGCATAATATGATTAATAATTTGAGTTAGATTGATAATAGTGAGTGTAATAAGTATAGTAATTGTCGTTCTGTCGATCATATAAGCATAATATGGCTAATAATATGAGTTAGATTGATAAAAATAAAAGCAATGAGTATAGTAATTGTAGTTCTATCGATCATATAAGCATAATATGGCGAATAATATGAGTTAGATTGATAATAATAAGAGTAATAAGTAGAGTAATTGTCGTTCTATCGATCATTTACGCATAATATGGCTAATAATATGAGTTAGATTGATAATAATAAGAGTAATAAGTATAGTAATTGTCGTTCTATCGATCATATTAGCATAATATGGCTAATAATATGAGTTAGATTGATAATAGTAAGTGTAATGTGTATAGTAATTGTCGTTCTATCGATCATATAAGCATAATATGGCTAATAATATGAGTTGGATTGATAATGATAAGGGTAATAAGTATAGTAATTGTAGTTCTATCGATCATACCTGCATAATATGGTTAATAATATGAGTTAGATTCATAATAATAAGAGTAATAAGTATAGTAATTGTCGTTCTATCGATCATTTAAGCATAATATGGCTAATAATATGAGTTAGGTTGATAAAAATAAGAATAATAAGTATAGTAATTGTCGTTCTGTCGATCATGTAAGCATAATATGGCTAGTAATATGAGCTAGGTTGATAATAATAAGAGTAGTAAGTATAGTGATTGTCGTTCTATCGATCAAATTTGCATAATATGGTTAATAATATGAGTTAGATTGATAATAGTGAATGTAATAAGTACAGTAATTGTCGTTCTATCGATCATATTAGCATAATATGGTTAATAATATGAGTTAGGTTGATAACAATAAGAGTAATAAGTATAGCAAATGTCGTGCTATCGATCATTTAAGCATAATATGGCTAATAATATGAGTTAGATTGATAATAATAAGAGTAGTAAGTATAGTGAATGTCGTGCTATCTATCATATCTGCATAATATGGTTAATAATTTGAGTTAGATTGATAATAGTGAGTGTAATAAGTATAGTAATTGTGGTTCTATCGATCATATTAGCATAATATGGTTAATAATATGAGTTAGATTGATAATAATAAGAGTAGTGAGTTTTGTAATTGTCGTTCTATCGATCATATAAGCATAATATGGCTAATAATATGAGTTAGATTGATAATAATAAGAGTTATAAGTATAGTAATTGTCGTTCTATCCTTCATTAAAGCATAATATGGCTAATAATATGAGTTAGATTGAAAACACTAAGAGTAGTGAGTATAGTAATTCTCGTTCTATCGATCATTTAAGCATAATATGGTTAATAATATGAGCTATTTTCATAATAATAAGAGTAACAAGTATAGTAATTGTCGCTCTATCGATCATTTAAGCATAATATGGCTAATAATATGAGTTAGATTGATAATAATAAGAGTAATGAGTATAGTAATTCTCGTTCTATCGATCATATAAGCATAATATGGCTAATAATATGAGCTAGGTTGAAAATAATAAGAGTAATAAGTATAGTGATTGTCGTTCTATCGATCACATAAGCATAACATGGCTAATAATATGAGTTAGATTCATACTAATAAGAGTAGTAAGTATAGTAATTGTCGTTCTATCGATCATATAAGCATAATATGGCTAGTAATATGAGTTAGATTGATAATAGTATGTGTAATAAGTATAGTAATTGTCGTTCTGTCGATTATTTTAGCATAATATGGCTAATAATATGAGTTAGGTTGATAATAATAAGAGTAGTGAGTATAGTAATTGTCGTTCTATCGATCATATAAGCATAATATGGCTAATAATAGGAGTTAGATTGATAATAATAAGAGTAATGAGTATAGTAATTCTCGTTCTATCGATCATATAAGCATAATATGGCTAATAATATGAGTTAGATTGATAATAATAAGAGTAGTGAGTATAGTAATTGTCGTTCTATCGATCATATAAGCATAATATGGCTAATAATATGAGTTAGATTGATAATAATAAGAGTAATGAGTATAGTAATTCTCGTTCTATCGATCATACAAGCATAATATGGCTAATAATATGAGTTAGATTGATAATAATAAGAGTAATGAGTATAGTAATTGTCGTTCTATCGATCATATAAGCATAATATGGCTAATAATATGAGTTAGATTGATAATAATAAGAGTAATAAGTATAGTAAATGTCGTGCTATCGACCATATCTGCATAATATGGTTAATAATTTGAGTTAGATTGATAATAGTGAGTGTAATAAGTATAGTAATTGTCGTTCTGTCGATCATATAAGCATAATATGGCTAATAATATGAGTTAGATTGATAAAAATAAGAGCAATGAGTATAGTAATTGTAGTTCTATCGATCATATAAGCATAATATGGCGAATAATATGAGTTAGATTGATAATAATAAGAGTAATGAGTATAGTAATTGTCGTTCTATAGATCATATCTGCATAATATGGTTAATAATATCAGTTAGATTGATAATAATCAGAGTAAAAAGTATAGTAATTGTCGTTCTATCGACCATTTAAGCATAATATGGCTAATAATATGAGTAAGATTGATAATAATAAGAGTAATAAGTATAGTAATTGTCGTTCTATCGATCAGATTTGCATAATATGGCTAATAAAAAGAGTTAGATTGATAATAATAAGAGTAATAAGTATAGTAATTGTCGTTCTATCGATCATATAAGCATAGTATGGCTAATAATACGAGTTAGATGGATAATAATAAGAGTAATAAGTATAGTAATTGTCGTTCTATCGACCACATAAGCATAATATGGCTAATAATATGAGTTAGATTGATAATAGGAAGAGTAATAAGTATAGTAATTGTCGTTCTATCGATCACGTAAGCATAATATGGCTAATAAAAAGAGTTAGATTGATAATAATAAGTGTAATAAGTATAGTAATTGTCGTTCTATCGATCATATAAGCATAGTATGGCTAATAATACGAGTTAGATGGATAATAATAAGAGTAATAAGTATAGTAATTGTCGTTCTATCGACCACATAAGCATAATATGGCTAATAATATGAGTTAGATTAATAATTATAAGAGAAATGAGTATAGTAATTGTCGTCCTATCGATCAAAGAAGCATAATATGGCTTATAATATGAGTTAGATTGATAATAATAAGAGTAATGAGTATAGTAATTGTCGTTCTATAGATCATATCTGCATATTATGGTTAATAATATCAGTTAGATTGATAATAATGAGAGTAATAAGTATAGTAATTGTCTTTCTATCGATCATATTTGCATAATATGGTTAATAATATGAGTTAGATTGATAATAATAAGAGTAATGAGTATAGTAATTGTAGTTCTATCGATCATATAGGCATAATATGGCTAATAATATGAGTTAGATTGATAATAATAAGAGTAATAAGTATAATAAGCTCCGTTATATCGATCATATCTGCATAATATGGTTAATAATATGAGTTAGATTGATAATAGTGAGTGTAATAAGTATAGTAATTGTCGTTCTGTCGATCACATAAGCATAATATGGCTAATAATATGAGTTAAATTGATAATAATAAGGGTAATAAGTATAGTAATTATCGTTCTACCGATCACATAAGCATAATATGCCTAATAATATGAGTTGGATTGATAATAATAAGAGTAAGAAGTAGAGTAATTGTCGTTCTATCGATCATATAAGCATAATATGGCTAATAATATGAGTTAGATTGATAATAATAAGAGTAGAGAGTATAGCAATTGTCGTTCTATCGATCATATAATCATAATATTGCTAATAATATGAGTTAGATTGATAATAATAAGAGTAATAAGTACAGTAATTGTAGTTCTATCGATCATATAGGCATAATATGGCTAATAATATGAGTTAGATTGATAATAATAAGAGTAATAAGTATAGTAATTGTCGTTCTATCGACCACATAAGCATAATATGGCTAATAATATGAGTTAGATTGATAATAATAAGAGTAATAAGTATAGTAGTTGTCGTTCTATCGATCATATCTGCATAATATGGCTAATAATATGAGTTGGATTGATAATGATAAGGGTAATAAGTATAGTAATTGTAGTTCTATCGATCATACCTGCATAATATGGTTAATAATTTGAGTTAGATTGATAATAGTGAGTGTAATAAGTATAGTAATTGTGGTTCTATCGATCATATTAGCATAATATGGTTAATAATATGAGTTAGATTGATAATAATAAGAGTAGTGAGTTTTGTAATTGTCGTTCTATCGATCATATAAGCATAATATGGCTAATAATATGAGTTAGATTGATAATAATAAGAGTAATAAGTATAGTAATTGTCGTTCTATCCTTCATTAAAGCATAATATGGCTAATAATATGAGTTAGATTGAAAACACTAAGAGTAGTGAGTATAGTAATTCTCGTTCTATCGATCATTTAAGCATAATATGGTTAATAATATGAGCTATTTTCATAATAATAAGAGTAACAAGTATAGTAATTGTCGCTCTATCGATCATTTAAGCATAATATGGCTAATAATATGAGTTAGATTGATAATAATAAGAGTAATGAGTATAGTAATTCTCGTTCTATCGATCATATAAGCATAATATGGCTAATAATATGAGCTAGGTTGAAAATAATAAAAGTAATAAGTATAGTGATTGTCGTTCTATCGATCATATAAGCATAACATGGCTAATAATATGAGTTAGATTCATACTAATAAGAGTAGTAAGTATAGTAATTGTCGTTCTATCGATCATATAAGCATAATATGGCTAGTAATATGAGTTAGATTGATAATAGTATGTGTAATAAGTATAGTAATTGTCGTTCTGTCGATTATATTAGCATAATATGGCTAATAATATGAGTTAGGTTGATAATAATAAGAGTAGTGAGTATAGTAATTGTCGTTCTATCGATCATATAAGCATAATATGGCTAATAATAGGAGTTAGATTGATAATAATAAGAGTAATGAGTATAGTAATTCTCGTTCTATCGATCATATAAGCATAATATGGCTAATAATATGAGTTAGATTGATAATAATAAGAGTAGTGAGTATAGTAATTGTCGTTCTATCGATCATATAAGCATAATATGGCTAATAATATGAGTTAGATTGATAATAATAAGAGTAATAAGTATAGTAATTGTCGTTCTATCGATCATATAAGCATAGTATGGCTAATAATACGAGTTAGATGGATAATAATAAGAGTAATAAGTATAGTAATTGTCGTTCTATCGACCACATAAGCATAATATGGCTAATAATATGAGTTAGATTGATAATAAGAAGAGTAATAAGTATAGTAATTGTCGTTCTATCGATCACGTAGGCATAATATGGCTAATAAAAAGAGTTAGATTGATAATAATAAGTGTAATAAGTATAGTAATTGTCGTTCTATCGATCATATAAGCATAGTATGGCTAATAATATGAGTTAGATTAATAACTATAAGAGAAGTGAGTATAGTAATTGTCGTCCTATCGATCATATAAGCATAATATGGCTTCTAATATGAGTTAGATTGATAATAATAAGAGTAATGAGTATAGTAATTGTCGTTCTATAGATCATATCTGCATATTATGGTTAATAATATCAGTTAGATTGATAATAATAAGAGTAATAAGTATAGTAATTGTCGTTCTATCGATCATATTTGCATAATATGGTTCATAATATGAGTTAGATTGATAATAATAAGAGTAATGAGTATAGTAATTGTGGTTCTATCGATCATATAGGCATAATATGGCTAATAATATGAGTTAGATTGATAATAATAAGAGTAATAAGTATAGTAGTTGTCGTTATATCGATCATATCTGCATAATATGGTTAATAATATGAGTTAGATTGATAATAGTGAGTGTAATAAGTATAGTAATTGTCGTTCTGTCGATCACATAAGCATAATATGGCTAATAATATGAGTTAAATTGATAATAATAAGGGTAATAAGTATAGTAATTATCGTTCTACCGATCACATAAGCATAATATGCCTAATAATATGAGTTGGATTGATAATAATAAGAGTAAGAAGTAGAGTAATTGTCGTTCTATCGATCATATAAGCATAATATGGCTAATAATATGAGTTAGATTGATAATAATAAGAGTAGAGAGTATAGCAATTGTCGTTCTATCGATCATATAATCATAATATTGCTAATAATATGAGTTAGATTGATAATAATAAGAGTAATAAGTATAGTAATTGTCGTTCTATCGACCACATAAGCATAATATGGCTAATAATATGAGTTAGATTGATAATAATAAGAGTAATAAGTATAGATCATATCTGCATAATATGGTTAATAATATCAGTTAGATTAATAATAATAAGAGTAAAAAGTATAGTAATTGTCGTTCTATCGACCATTTAAGCATAATATGGCTAATAATATGAGTGAGATTGATAATAATAAGAGTAATAAGTGTAGTAATTGCCGTTCTATCGATCAGATTTGCATAATATGGTTAATAATATGAGCTAGATTGATAATAATAAGAGCAATAAGTATAATAATTGTAGTTCTATCAATCATATCTGCATAATATGGCTAATAATATGTGTTAGATTGATAATAATAAGAGTAATAAGTATAGTAATTGTCCTTCTATCGATCACATAAGCATAATATGGCTAATAAAAAGAGTTAGATTGATAATAATACGAGTAATAAGTATAGTAATTGTCGTTCTATCGATCATATAAGCATAACATGGCTAATAATATGAGTGAGCTTGATAATAATAAGAGTAGTAAGTATAGTAATTGTCGTTCTATCGATCATATCTGCATAATATGGCTAATAATATGGGTTAGATCGATAATAATAAGAGTAATAAGTATAGTAATTGTCGTTCTATCGATCATATAAGCATAGTATGGCTAATAATATGAGTTAGATTAATAATTATAAGAGAAATGAGTATAGTAATTGTCGTCCTACCGATCATATAAGCATAATATGGCTTATAATATGAGTTAGATTGATAATAATAAGAGTAATAAGTATAGTAATTGTCGTTCTTTCGATCATATAAGCAAAATATGGGTTATAATATGAGTTAGATTGATAATAATAAGAATAAAAAGTATAGTAATTGTCGTTCTATCGATCATTTAAGCATAATATGGCTAATAATATGAGTGAGATTGATAATAATAAGAGTAATAAGTATAGTAATTGTCGTTCTATCGATCATATAATCATAATATGGCTAATAATATGGGTTAGATCGATAATAATAAGAGTAATAAGTATAGTAATTGTCGTTCTATCGATCATATAAGCATAGTATGGCTAATAATATGAGTTAGATTAATAATTATAAGAGAAATGAGTATAGTAATTGTCGTCCTACCGATCATATAAGCATAATATGGCTTATAATATGAGTTAGATTGATAATAATAAGAGTAATAAGTATAGTAATTGTCGTTCTATAGATCATATCTGCATAATATGGTTAATAATATCAGTTAGATTGATAATAATAAGATTAAAAAGTATAGTAATTGTCGTTCTATCGACCATTTAAGCATAATATGGCTAATAATATGAGTGAGATTGATAATAATAAGAGTAATAAGTATAGTAATTGTCGTCCTATCGATCAGATTTGCATAATATGGTTAATAATATGAGTTAGATTGATAATAATAAGAGCAATAAGTATAGTAATTGTAGTTCTATCAATCATATCTGCATAATATGGCTAATAATATGAGTTAGATTGATAATAATAAGAGTAATAAGTATAGTTATTGTCGTTCTATCGATCATATAGGCATAATATGGCTAATAATATGAGTTAGATTGATAATAATGAGAATAATGAGTATAGTAATTGTAGTTCTATCGATCATATCTGCATAATATGGTTAATAATATGAGTTAGATTCATAATAATAAGAATAATGAGTATAGTAATTGTAGTTCTATCGATCATATCTGCATAATATGGTTAATAATATGAGTTAGATTCATAATAATAAGAGTAATAAGAATAGTAATTGTCGTTCTATCGATCATTTAAGCATAATATGGCTAATAATATGAGTTAGGTTGATAAAAATAAGAATAATAAGTATAGTAATTGTCGTTCTATCGATCAGATTTGCATAATATGGTTAATAATATGAGTTAGATTGATAATAATAAGAGCAATAAGTATAGTAATTGTAGTTCTATCAATCATATCTGCATAATATGGCTAATAATATGAGTTAGATTGATAATAATAAGAGTAATAAGTATAGTTATTGTCGTTCTATCGATCATATAGGCATAATATGGCTAATAATATGAGTTAGATTGATAATAATGAGAATAATGAGTATAGTAATTGTAGTTCTATCGATCATATCTGCATAATATGGTTAATAATATGAGTTAGATTCATAATAATAAGAATAATGAGTATAGTAATTGTAGTTCTATCGATCATATCTGCATAATATGGTTAATAATATGAGTTAGATTCATAATAATAAGAGTAATAAGAATAGTAATTGTCGTTCTATCGATCATTTAAGCATAATATGGCTAATAATATGAGTTAGGTTGATAAAAATAAGAATAATAAGTATAGTAATTGTCGTTCTGTCGATCATGTAAGCATAATATGGCTCATAATATGAGCTAGGTTGATAATAATAAGAGCAATAAGTATAGTGATTGTCGTTCTATCGATCAAATTTGCATAATATGGTTAATAATATGAGTTAGATTGATAATAATAAGAGTAATAAGTATAGTAATTGTCGTTCTGTCGATCATGTAAGCATAATATGGCTAGTAATATGAGCTAGGTTGATAATAATAAGAGTAGTAAGTATAGTGATTGTCGTTCTATCGATCAAATTTGCATAATATGGTTAATAATATGAGTTAGATTGATAATAGTGAATGTAATAAGTACAGTAATTGTCGTTCTATCGATCATATTAGCATAATATGGTTAATAATATGAGTTAGGTTGATAACAATAAGAGTAATAAGTATAGCAAATGTCGTGCTATCGATCATTTAAGCATAATATGGCTAATAATATGAGTTAGATTGATAATAATAAGAGTAGTAAGTATAGTGAATGTCGTGCTATCTATTATATCTGCATAATATGGTTAATAATTTGAGTTAGATTGATAATAGTGAGTGTAATAAGTATAGTAATTGTGGTTCTATCGATCATATTAGCATAATATGGTTAATAATATGAGTTAGATTGATAATAATAAGAGTAGTGAGTTTTGTAATTGTCGTTCTATCGATCATATAAGCATAATATGGCTAATAATATGAGTTAGATTGATAATAATAAGAGTAATAAGTATAGTAATTGTCGTTCTATCCTTCATTAAAGCATAATATGGCTAATAATATGAGTTAGATTGAAAACACTAAGAGTAGTGAGTATAGTAATTCTCGTTCTATCGATCATTTAAGCATAACATGGCTAATAATATGAGTTAGATTCATACTAATAAGAGTAGTAAGTATAGTAATTGTCGTTCTATCGATCATATAAGCATAATATGGCTAGTAATATGAGTTAGATTGATAATAGTATGTGTAATAAGTATAGTAATTGTCGTTCTGTCGATTATATTAGCATAATATGGCTAATAATATGAGTTAGGTTGATAATAATAAGAGTAGTGAGTATAGTAATTGTCGTTCTATCGATCATATAAGCATAATATGGCTAATAATAGGAGTTAGATTGATAATAATAAGAGTAATGAGTATAGTAATTCTCGCTCTATCGATCATATAAGCATAATATGGCTAATAATATGAGTTAGATTGATAATAATAAGAGTAGTGAGTATAGTAATTGTCGTTCTATCGATCATATAAGCATAATATGGCTAATAATATGAGTTAGATTGAGAATAATAAGAGTAATGAGTATAGTAATTCTCGTTCTATCGATCATACAAGCATAATATGGCTAATAATATGAGTTAGATTGATAATAATAAGAGTAATGAGTATAGTAATCGTCGTTCTATCGATCATATAAGCATAATATGGCTAATAATATGAGTTAGATTGATAATAATAAGAGTAATAAGTATAGTAAATGTCGTGCTATCGACCTTATCTGCATAATATGGTTAATAATTTGAGTTAGATTGATAATACTGAGTGTAATAAGTATAGTAATTGTCGTTCTGTCGATCATATAAGCATAATATGGCTAATAATATGAGTTAGATTGATAAAAATAAGAGCAATGAGTATAGTAATTGTAGTTCTATCGATCATATAAGCATAATATGGCGAATAATATGAGTTAGATTGATAATAATAAGAGTAATAAGTAGAGTAATTGTCGTTCTATCGATCATTTACGCATAATATGGCTAATCATATGAGTTAGATTGATAATAATAAGAGTAATAAGTATAGTAATTGTCGTTCTGTCGATCACATAAGCATAATATGGCTAATAATATGAGTTAAATTGATAATAATAAGGGTAATAAGTATAGTAATTATCGTTCTACCGATCACATAAGCATAATATGCCTAATAATATGAGTTGGATTGATAATAATAAGAGTAAGAAGTAGAGTAATTGTCGTTCTATCGATCATATAAGCATAATATGGCTAATAATATGAGTTAGATTGATAATAATAAGAGTAGAGAGTATAGCAATTGTCGTTCTATCGATCATATAATCATAATATTGCTAATAATATGAGTTAGATTGATAATAATAAGAGTAATAAGTACAGTAATTGTAGTTCTATCGATCATATAGGCATAATATGGCTAATAATATGAGTTAGATTGATAATAATAAGAGTAAAAAGTATAGCAATTGTCGTTCTATCGATCATATAATCATAATATGGCTAATAATATGGGTTAGATTGATAATAATAAGAGTAATGAGTATAGTAATTGTCGTTCTATCGATCATTTAAGCATAATATGGCTAATAATATAAGTTGGATTGATAATAATAAGAGTAAAAAGTAGAGTAATTGTCGTTCTATCGATCATATAAGCATAATATGGCTAATAATATGAGTTGGATAGATAATGATAAGGGTAATAAGTATAGTAATTGTAGTTCTATCGATCATATAAGCATAATATGGCTAATAATATGGGTTAGATTGATAATGATAAGAGTAATAAGTATAGTAATTATCGTTCTACCGATCATATAAGCATAATATGGCTAATAATATGAGTTAGATTGATAATAATAAGAATAAGAAGTAGAGTAATTGTCGTTCTATCGATCATATAAGCATAGTATGGCTAATAATACGAGTTAGATTGATAATAATAAGAGTAATAAGTATAGTAATTGTCGTTCTATCGACCACATAAGCATAATATGGCTAATAATATGAGTTAGATTGATAATAATAAGAGTAATAAGTATAGATCATATCTGCATAATATGGTTAATAATATCAGTTAGATTAATAATAATAAGAGTAAAAAGTATAGTAATTGTCGTTCTATCGACCATTTAAGCATAATATGGCTAATAATATGAGTGAGATTGATAATAATAAGAGTAATAAGTGTAGTAATTGCCGTTCTATCGATCAGATTTGCATAATATGGTTAATAATATGAGCTAGATTGATAATAATAAGAGCAATAAGTATAATAATTGTAGTTCTATCAATCATATCTGCATAATATGGCTAATAATATGTGTTAGATTGATAATAATAAGAGTAATAAGTATAGTAATTGTCCTTCTATCGATCACATAAGCATAATATGGCTAATAAAAAGAGTTAGATTGATAATAATACGAGTAATAAGTATAGTAATTGTCGTTCTATCGATCATATAAGCATAATATGGCTAATAATATGAGTGAGCTTGATAATAATAAGAGTAGTAAGTATAGTAATTGTCGTTCTATCGATCATATCTGCATAATATGGCTAATAATATGGGTTAGATCGATAATAATAAGAGTAATAAGTATAGTAATTGTCGTTCTATCGATCATATAAGCATAGTATGGCTAATAATATGAGTTAGATTAATAATTATAAGAGAAATGAGTATAGTAATTGTCGTCCTACCGATCATATAAGCATAATATGGCTTATAATATGAGTTAGATTGATAATAATAAGAGTAATAAGTATAGTAATTGTCGTTCTTTCGATCATATAAGCAAAATATGGGTTATAATATGAGTTAGATTGATAATAATAAGAATAAAAAGTATAGTAATTGTCGTTCTATCGATCATTTAAGCATAATATGGCTAATAATATGAGTGAGATTGATAATAATAAGAGTAATAAGTATAGTAATTGTCGTTCTATCGATCATATAATCATAATATGGCTAATAATATGGGTTAGATCGATAATAATAAGAGTAATAAGTATAGTAATTGTCGTTCTATCGATCATATAAGCATAGTATGGCTAATAATATGAGTTAGATTAATAATTATAAGAGAAATGAGTATAGTAATTGTCGTCCTACCGATCATATAAGCATAATATGGCTTATAATATGAGTTAGATTGATAATAATAAGAGTAATAAGTATAGTAATTGTCGTTCTATAGATCATATCTGCATAATATGGTTAATAATATCAGTTAGATTGATAATAATAAGATTAAAAAGTATAGTAATTGTCGTTCTATCGACCATTTAAGCATAATATGGCTAATAATATGAGTGAGATTGATAATAATAAGAGTAATAAGTATAGTAATTGTCGTCCTATCGATCAGATTTGCATAATATGGTTAATAATATGAGTTAGATTGATAATAATAAGAGCAATAAGTATAGTAATTGTAGTTCTATCAATCATATCTGCATAATATGGCTAATAATATGAGTTAGATTGATAATAATAAGAGTAATAAGTATAGTTATTGTCGTTCTATCGATCATATAGGCATAATATGGCTAATAATATGAGTTAGATTGATAATAATGAGAATAATGAGTATAGTAATTGTAGTTCTATCGATCATATCTGCATAATATGGTTAATAATATGAGTTAGATTCATAATAATAAGAGTAATAAGAATAGTAATTGTCGTTCTATCGATCATTTAAGCATAATATGGCTAATAATATGAGTTAGGTTGATAAAAATAAGAATAATAAGTATAGTAATTGTCGTTCTATCGATCAGATTTGCATAATATGGTTAATAATATGAGTTAGATTGATAATAATAAGAGCAATAAGTATAGTAATTGTAGTTCTATCAATCATATCTGCATAATATGGCTAATAATATGAGTTAGATTGATAATAATAAGAGTAATAAGTATAGTTATTGTCGTTCTATCGATCATATAGGCATAATATGGCTAATAATATGAGTTAGATTGATAATAATGAGAATAATGAGTACAGTAATTGTAGTTCTATCGATCATATCTGCATAATATGGTTAATAATATGAGTTAGATTCATAATAATAAGAATAATGAGTATAGTAATTGTAGTTCTATCGATCATATCTGCATAATATGGTTAATAATATGAGTTAGATTCATAATAATAAGAGTAATAAGAATAGTAATTGTCGTTCTATCGATCATTTAAGCATAATATGGCTAATAATAGGAGTTAGGTTGATAAAAATAAGAATAATAAGTATAGTAATTGTCGTTCTGTCGATCATGTAAGCATAATATGGCTCATAATATGAGCTAGGTTGATAATAATAAGAGCAATAAGTATAGTGATTGTCGTTCTATCGATCAAATTTGCATAATATGGTTAATAATATGAGTTAGATTGATAATAGTGAGTGTAATAAGTATAGTAATTGACCTCCTATCGATCATATTAGCATAACATGGTTAATAATATGAGTTAGATTGATAATAGTAAGAGTAATGTGTATATTAATTGTCGTTCTATCGATCATATAAGCATAATATGGCTAATAATATGAGTTAGATTGATAATAATAAGAGTAATAAGTATAGTAATTGTCGTTCTATCCTTCATTAAAGCATAATATGGCTAATAATATGAGTTAGATTGAAAACACTAAGAGTAGTGAGTATAGTAATTCTCGTTCTATCGGTCATTTAAGCATAATATGGTTAATAATATGATGTATTTTCATAATAATAAGTGTAATAAGTATAGTAATTGTCGCTCTATCGATCATTTAAGCATAATATGGCTAATAATATGAGTTAGATTGATAATAATAAGAGTAATGAGTATAGTAATTCTCGTTCTATCGGTCATATAAGCATAATATGGCTAATAATATGAGCTAGGTTGAAAATAATAAGAGTGATAAGTATAGTGATTGTCGTTCTATCGATCATATAAGCACAACATGGCTAATAATATGAGTTAGATTGATAATAATAAGAGTAATAAGTATAGTAAATGTCGTGCTATCGACCATATCTGCATAATATGATTAATAATTTGAGTTAGATTGATAATAGTGAGTGTAATAAGTATAGTAATTGTCGTTCTGTCGATCATATAAGCATAATATGGCTAATAATATGAGTTAGATTGATAAAAATAAGAGCAATGAGTATAGTAATTGTAGTTCTATCGATCATATAAGCATAATATGGCGAATAATATGAGTTAGATTGATAATAATAAGAGTAATAAGTAGAGTAATTGTCGTTCTATCGATCATTTACGCATAATATGGCTAATAATATGAGTTAGATTGATAATAATAAGAGTAATAAGTATAGTAATTGTCGTTCTATCGATCATATTAGCATAATATGGCTAATAATATGAGTTAGATTGATAATAGTAAGTGTAATAAGTATAGTAATTGTCGTTCTGTCGATCATATAAGCATAATATGGCTAATAATATGAGTTAGATTGATAATAATAAGAGTAGTGAGTATAGTAATTGTCGTTCTATCGATCATATAAGCATAATATGGCTAATAATATGAGTTAGATTGATACTAATAAGAGTAGGAAGTATAGTAATTGTCGTTCTATCGATCATATAAGTATAATATGGCTAGTAATATGAGTTATATTGATAATAATAAGAGTAATAAGTATAGTAATTGTCGTTCTATCGATCATATAATCATAATATGGCTAATAATATGGGTTAGATCGATAATAATGAGAGTAATAAGTATAGTTATTGTCGTTCTATCGATCATATAAGCATAGTATGGCTAATAATATGAGTTAGATTAATAATTATAAGAGAAATGAGTATAGTAATTGTCGTCCTACCGATCATATAAGCATAATATGGCTTATAATATGAGTTAGATTGATAATAATAAGAGTAATGAGTATAGTAATTGTCGTTCTATAGATCATATCTGCATAATATGGTTAATAATATCAGTTAGATTGATAATAATAAGAGTAAAAAGTATAGTAATTGTCGTTCTATCGACCATTTAAGCATAATATGGCTAATAATATGAGTGAGATTGATAATAATAAGAGTAATGAGTATAGTAATTGTCGTTCTATAGATCATATCTGCATAATATGGTTAATAATATCAGTTAGATTGATAATAATAAGAGTAATAAGTATAGTAATTGTCGTTCTATCGATCATATTTGCATAATATGGTTAATAATATGAGTTAGATTGATAATAATAAGAGTAATCAGTATAGTAATTGTAGTTCTATCGATCATATAGGCATAATATGGCTAATAATATGAGTTAGATTGATAATAATAAGAGTAATAAGTATAGTAGTTGTCGTTCTATCGATCATATCTGCATAACATGGTTAATAATATGAGTTAGATTGATAATAGTGAGTGTAATAAGTATAGTAATTGTCGTTCTGTCGATCATATAAGCATAATATGGCTAATAATATGAGTTAAATTGATAATAATAAGGGTAATAAGTATAGTAATTATCGTTCTACCGATCACATAAGCATAATATGCCTAATAATATGAGTTGGATTGATAATAATAAGAGTAAGAAGTAGAGTAATTATCGTTCTATCGATCATATAAGCATAATATGGCTAATAATATGAGTTAGATTGATAATAATAAGAGTAGAGAGTACAGCAATTGTCGTTCTATCGATCATATAATCATAATATTGCTAATAATATGAGTTAGATTGATAATAATAAGAGTAATAAGTACAGTAATTGTAGTTCTATCGATCATATAGGCATAATATGGCTAATAATATGAGTTAGATTGATAATAATAAGAGTAAAAAGTATAGCAATTGTCGTTCTATCGATCATATAATCATAATATGGCTAATAATATGGGTTAGATTGATAATAATAAGAGTAATGAGTATAGTAATTGTCGTTCTATCGATCATTTAAGCATAATATGGCTAATAATATGAGTTGGATTGATAATAATAAGAGTACAAAGTAGAGTAATTGTCGTTTTATCGATCATATAAGCATAATATGGCTAATAATATGAGTTGGATTGATAATGATAAGGGTAATAAGTATAGTAATTGTAGTTCTATCGATCATATAAGCATAATATGGCTAATAATATGGGTTAGATTGATAATGATAAGAGTAATAAGTATAGTAATTATCGTTCTACCGATCATATAAGCATAATATGGCTAATAATATGAGTTAGATTGATAATAAGAATAAAAAGTAGAGTAATTGGCGTTCTATCGATCATATAAGCATAGTATGGCTAATAATACGAGTTAGATTGATAATAATAAGAATAAAAAGTATAGTAATTGTCGTTCTATCGATCATTTAAGCATAATATGGCTAATAATATGAGTGAGATTGATAATAATAAGAGTAATAAGTATAGTAATTGTCGTTCTATCGATCACATTTGCATAATATGGTTAATAATATGAGTTAGATTGATAATAATAGGAGCAATAAGTATAGTAATTGTAGTTCTATCAATCATATCTGCATAATATGGCTAATAATATGAGTTAGATTGATAATAATAAGAGTAATAAGTATAGTAATTGTCGTTCTATCGATCATATAGGCATAATATGGCTAATAATATGAGTTAGATTGATAATAATGAGAATAATGAGTATAGTAATTGTAGTTCTATCGATCATATCTGCATAATATGGTTAATAATATGAGTTAGATTCATAATAATAAGAGTAATAAGAATAGTAATTGTCGTTCTATCGATCATTTAAGCATAATATGGCTAATAATATGAGTTAGGTTGATAAAAATAAGAATAATAAGTATAGTAATTGTCGTTCTGTCGATCATGTAAGCATAATATGGCTAATAATATGAGCTAGATTGATAATAATAAGAGCAATAAGTATAATAATTGTAGTTCTATCAATCATATCTGCATAATATGGCTAATAATATGTGTTAGATTGATAATAATAAGAGTAATAAGTATAGTAATTGTCCTTCTATCGATCACATAAGCATAAAATGGCTAATAAAAAGAGTTAGATTGATAATAATAAGAGTAATAAGTATAGTAATTGTCGTTCTATCGATCATATAATCATAATATGGCTAATAATATGGGTTAGATCGATAATAATAAGAGTAATAAGTATAGTAATTGTCGTCCTACCGATCATATAAGCATAATATGGCTTATAATATGAGTTAGATTGATAATAATAAGAGTAATAAGTATAGTAATTGTCGTTCTATAGATCATATCTGCATAATATGGTTAATAATATCAGTTAGATTGATAATAATAAGAGTAAAAAGTATAGTAATTGTCGTTCTATCGACCATTTAAGCATAATATGGCTAATAATATGAGTGAGATTGATAATAATAAGAGTAATAAGTATAGTAATTGTCGTTCTATCGATCAGATTTGCATAATATGGTTAATAATATGAGTTAGATTGATAATAATAAGAGCAATAAGTATAGTAATTGTAGTTCTATCAATCATATCTGCATAATATGGCTAATAATATGAGTTAGATTGATAATAATAAGAGTAATAAGTATAGTTATTGTCGTTCTATCGATCATATAGGCATAATATGGCTAATAATATGAGTTAGATTGATAATAATGAGAATAATGAGTATAGTAATTGTAGTTCTATCGATCATATCTGCATAATATGGTTAATAATATGAGTTAGATTCATAATAATAAGAATAATGAGTATAGTAATTGTAGTTCTATCGATCATATCTGCATAATATGGTTAATAATATGAGTTAGATTCATAATAATAAGAGTAATAAGAATAGTAATTGTCGTTCTATCGATCATTTAAGCATAATATGGCTAATAATATGAGTTAGGTTGATAAAAATAAGAATAATAAGTATAGTAATTGTCGTTCTGTCGATCATGTAAGCATAATATGGCTAATAATATGAGCTAGGTTGATAATAATAAGAGCAATAAGTATGGTGATTGTCGTTCTATCGACCAAATTTGCATAATATGGTTAATAATATGAGTTAGATTGATAATAGTGAGTGTAATAAGTATAGTAATTGACCTCCTATCGATCATATTAGCATAATATGGTTAATAATATGAGTTAGATTGATAATAGTAAGAGTAATGTGTATATTAATTGTCGTTCTATCGATCATATAAGCATAATATGGCTAATAATATGAGTTAGATTGATAATAATAAGAGTAATGAGTATAGTAATTCTCGTTCTATCGGTCATATAAGCATAATATGGCTAATAATATGAGCTAGGTTGAAAATAATAAGAGTGATAAGTATAGTGATTGTCGTTCTATCGATCATATAAGCACAACATGGCTAATAATATGAGTTAGATTGATAATAATAAGAGTAATAAGTATAGTAAATGTCGTGCTATCGACCATATCTGCATAATATGATTAATAATTTGAGTTAGATTGATAATAATAAGAGTAATAAGTAGAGTATTTGTCGTTCTATCGATCATTTACGCATAATATGGCTAATAATATGAGTTAGATTGATAATAATAAGAGTAATAAGTATAGTAATTGTCGTTCTATCGATCATATTAGCATAATATGGCTAATAATATGAGTTAGATTGATAATAGTAAGTGTAATAAGTATAGTAATTGTCGTTCTGTCGATCATATAAGCATAATATGGCTAATAATATGAGTTAGATTGATAATAATAAGAGTAGTGAGTATAGTAATTGTCGTTCTATCGATCATATAAGCATAATATGGCTAATAATATGAGTTAGATTGATACTAATAAGAGTAGGAAGTATAGTAATTGTCGTTCTATCGATCATATAAGTATAATATGGCTAGTAATATGAGTTATATTGATAATAATAAGAGTAATAAGTATAGTAATTGTCGTTCTATCGATCATATAATCATAATATGGCTAATAATATGGGTTAGATCGATAATAATAAGAGTAATAAGTATAGTTATTGTCGTTCTATCGATCATATAAGCATAGTATGGCTAATAATATGAGTTAGATTAATAATTATAAGAGAAATGAGTATAGTAATTGTTGTCCTACCGATCATATAAGCATAATATGGCTTATAATATGAGTTAGATTGATAATAATAAGAGTAATGAGTATAGTAATTGTCGTTCTATAGATCATATCTGCATAATATGGTTAATAATATCAGTTAGATTGATAATAATAAGAGTAAAAAGTATAGTAATTGTCGTTCTATCGACCATTTAAGCATAATATGGCTAATAATATGAGTGAGATTGATAATAATAAGAGTAATGAGTATAGTAATTGTCGTTCTATAGATCATATCTGCATAATATGGTTAATAATATCAGTTAGATTGATAATAGTGAGTGTAATAAGTATAGTAATTGTCGTTCTATCGATCATATAAGCATAATATGGCTAATAATATGAGTTAAATTGATAATAATAAGGGTAATAAGTATAGTAATTATCGTTCTACCGATCACATAAGCATAATATGCCTAATAATATGAGTTGGATTGATAATAATAAGAGTAAGAAGTAGAGTAATTATCGTTCTATCGATCATATAAGCATAATATGGCTAATAATATGAGTTAGATTGATAATAATAAGAGTAGAGAGTATAGCAATTGTCGTTCTATCGATCATATAATCATAATATTGCTAATAATATGAGTTAGATTGATAATAATAAGAGTAATAAGTACAGTAATTGTAGTTCTATCGATCATATAGGCATAATATGGCTAATAATATGAGTTAGATTGATAATAATAAGAGTAAAAAGTATAGCAATTGTCGTTCTATCGATCATATAATCATAATATGGCTAATAATATGGGTTAGATTGATAATAATAAGAGTAATGAGTATAGTAATTGTCGTTCTATCGATCATTTAAGCATAATATGGCTAATAATATGAGTTGGATTGATAATAATAAGAGTAAAAAGTAGAGTAATTGTCGTTCTATCGATCATATAAGCATAATATGGCTAATAATATGAGTTGGATTGATAATGATAAGGGTAATAAGTATAGTAATTGTAGTTCTATCGATCATATAAGCATAATATGGCTAATAATATGGGTTAGATTGATAATGATAAGAGTAATAAGTATAGTAATTATCGTTCTACCGATCATATAAGCATAATATGGCTAATAATATGAGTTAGATTGATAATAATAAGAATAAAAAGTAGAGTAATTGTCGTTCTATCGATCATATAAGCATAGTATGGCTAATAATACGAGTTAGATTGATAATAATAAGAATAAAAAGTATAGTAATTGTCGTTCTATCGATCATTTAAGCATAATATGGCTAATAATATGAGTGAGATTGATAATAATAAGAGTAATAAGTATAGTAATTGTCGTTCTATCGATCATATAATCATAATATGGCTAATAATATGGGTTAGATCGATAATAATAAGAGTAATAAGTATAGTAATTGTCGTTCTATCGATCATATAAGCATAGTATTTCTAATAATATGAGTTAGATTAATAATTATAAGAGAAATGAGTATAGTAATTGTCGTCCTACCGATCATATAAGCATAATATGGCTTATAATATGAGTTAGATTGATAATAATAAGAGTAATCAGTATAGTAATTGTCGTTCTATAGATCATATCTGCATAATATGGTTAATAATATCAGTTAGATTGATAATAATAAGAGTAAAAAGTATAGTAATTGTCGTTCTATCGACCATTTAAGCATAATATGGCTAATAATATGAGTGAGATTGATAATAATAAGAGTAATAAGTATAGTAATTGTCGTTCTATCGATCAGATTTGCATAATATGGTTAATAATATGAGTTAGATTGATAATAATAAGAGCAATAAGTATAGTAATTGTAGTTCTATTAATCATATCTGCATAATATGGCTAATAATATGAGTTAGATTGATAATAATAAGAGTAATAAGTAGAGTAATTGTCGTTCTATCGATCATTTACGCATAATATGGCTAATAATATGAGTTAGATTGATAATAATAAGAGTAATAAGTATAGTAATTGTCGTTCTATCGATCATATTAGCATAATATGGCTAATAATATGAGTTAGATTGATAATAGTAAGTGTAATAAGTATAGTAATTGTCGTTCTGTCGATCATATAAGCATAATATGGCTAATAATATGAGTTAGATTGATAATAATAAGAGTAGTGAGTATAGTAATTGTCGTTCTATCGATCATATAAGCATAATATGGCTAATAATATGAGTTAGATTGATACTAATAAGAGTAGGAAGTATAGTAATTGTCGTTCTATCGATCATATAAGTATAATATGGCTAGTAATATGAGTTATATTGATAATAATAAGAGTAATAAGTATAGTAATTGTCGTTCTATAGATCATATCTGCATAATATGGTTAATAATATCAGTTAGATTGATAATAATAAGAGTAATAAGTATAGTAATTGTCGTTCTATCGATCATATTTGCATAATATGGTTAATAATATGAGTTAGATTGATAATAATAAGAGTAATCAGTATAGTAATTGTAGTTCTATCGATCATATAGGCATAATATGGCTAATAATATGAGTTAGATTGATAATAATAAGAGTAATAAGTATAGTAGTTGTCGTTCTATCGATCATATCTGCATAACATGGTTAATAATATGAGTTAGATTGATAATAGTGAGTGTAATAAGTATAGTAATTGTCGTTCTGTCGATCATATAAGCATAATATGGCTAATAATATGAGTTAAATTGATAATAATAAGGGTAATAAGTATAGTAATTATCGTTCTACCGATCACATAAGCATAATATGCCTAATAATATGAGTTGGATTGATAATAATAAGAGTAAGAAGTAGAGTAATTATCGTTCTATCGATCATATAAGCATAATATGGCTAATAATATGAGTTAGATTGATAATAATAAGAGTAGAGAGTACAGCAATTGTCGTTCTATCGATCATATAATCATAATATTGCTAATAATATGAGTTAGATTGATAATAATAAGAGTAATAAGTACAGTAATTGTAGTTCTATCGATCATATAGGCATAATATGGCTAATAATATGAGTTAGATTGATAATAATAAGAGTAAAAAGTATAGCAATTGTCGTTCTATCGATCATATAATCATAATATGGCTAATAATATGGGTTAGATTGATAATAATAAGAGTAATGAGTATAGTAATTGTCGTTCTATCGATCATTTAAGCATAATATGGCTAATAATATGAGTTGGATTGATAATAATAAGAGTACAAAGTAGAGTAATTGTCGTTTTATCGATCATATAAGCATAATATGGCTAATAATATGAGTTGGATTGATAATAATAAGAGCAATAAGTATAGTAATTGTAGTTCTATCAATCATATCTGCATAATATGGCTAATAATATGAGTTAGATTGATAATAATAAGAGTAATAAGTATAGTTATTGTCGTTCTATCGATCATATAGGCATAATATGGCTAATAATATGAGTTAGATTGATAATAATGAGAATAATGAGTATAGTAATTGTAGTTCTATCGATCATATCTGCATAATATGGTTAATAATATGAGTTAGATTCATAATAATAAGAATAATGAGTATAGTAATTGTAGTTCTATCGATCATATCTGCATAATATGGTTAATAATATGAGTTAGATTCATAATAATAAGAGTAATAAGAATAGTAATTGTCGTTCTATCGATCATTTAAGCATAATATGGCTAATAATATGAGTTAGGTTGATAAAAATAAGAATAATAAGTATAGTAATTGTCGTTCTGTCGATCATGTAAGCATAATATGGCTAATAATATGAGCTAGGTTGATAATAATAAGAGCAATAAGTATGGTGATTGTCGTTCTATCGACCAAATTTGCATAATATGGTTAATAATATGAGTTAGATTGATAATAGTGAGTGTAATAAGTATAGTAATTGACCTCCTATCGATCATATTAGCATAATATGGTTAATAATATGAGTTAGATTGATAATAGTAAGAGTAATGTGTATATTAATTGTCGTTCTATCGATCATATAAGCATAATATGGCTAATAATATGAGTTAGATTGATAATAATAAGAGTAATGAGTATAGTAATTCTCGTTCTATCGGTCATATAAGCATAATATGGCTAATAATATGAGCTAGGTTGAAAATAATAAGAGTGATAAGTATAGTGATTGTCGTTCTATCGATCATATAAGCACAACATGGCTAATAATATGAGTTAGATTGATAATAATAAGAGTAATAAGTATAGTAAATGTCGTGCTATCGACCATATCTGCATAATATGATTAATAATTTGAGTTAGATTGATAATAATAAGAGTAATAAGTAGAGTATTTGTCGTTCTATCGATCATTTACGCATAATATGGCTAATAATATGAGTTAGATTGATAATAATAAGAGTAATAAGTATAGTAATTGTCGTTCTATCGATCATATTAGCATAATATGGCTAATAATATGAGTTAGATTGATAATAGTAAGTGTAATAAGTATAGTAATTGTCGTTCTGTCGATCATATAAGCATAATATGGCTAATAATATGAGTTAGATTGATAATAATAAGAGTAGTGAGTATAGTAATTGTCGTTCTATCGATCATATAAGCATAATATGGCTAATAATATGAGTTAGATTGATACTAATAAGAGTAGGAAGTATAGTAATTGTCGTTCTATCGATCATATAAGTATAATATGGCTAGTAATATGAGTTATATTGATAATAATAAGAGTAATAAGTATAGTAATTGTCGTTCTATCGATCATATAATCATAATATGGCTAATAATATGGGTTAGATCGATAATAATAAGAGTAATAAGTATAGTTATTGTCGTTCTATCGATCATATAAGCATAGTATGGCTAATAATATGAGTTAGATTAATAATTATAAGAGAAATGAGTATAGTAATTGTTGTCCTACCGATCATATAAGCATAATATGGCTTATAATATGAGTTAGATTGATAATAATAAGAGTAATGAGTATAGTAATTGTCGTTCTATAGATCATATCTGCATAATATGGTTAATAATATCAGTTAGATTGATAATAATAAGAGTAAAAAGTATAGTAATTGTCGTTCTATCGACCATTTAAGCATAATATGGCTAATAATATGAGTGAGATTGATAATAATAAGAGTAATGAGTATAGTAATTGTCGTTCTATAGATCATATCTGCATAATATGGTTAATAATATCAGTTAGATTGATAATAGTGAGTGTAATAAGTATAGTAATTGTCGTTCTATCGATCATATAAGCATAATATGGCTAATAATATGAGTTAAATTGATAATAATAAGGGTAATAAGTATAGTAATTATCGTTCTACCGATCACATAAGCATAATATGCCTAATAATATGAGTTGGATTGATAATAATAAGAGTAAGAAGTAGAGTAATTATCGTTCTGTCGATCATATAAGCATAATATGGCTAATAATATGAGTTAGATTGATAATAATAAGAGTAGAGAGTATAGCAATTGTCGTTCTATCGATCATATAATCATAATATTGCTAATAATATGAGTTAGATTGATAATAATAAGAGTAATAAGTACAGTAATTGTAGTTCTATCGATCATATAGGCATAATATGGCTAATAATATGAGTTAGATTGATAATAATAAGAGTAAAAAGTATAGCAATTGTCGTTCTATCGATCATATAATCATAATATGGCTAATAATATGGGTTAGATTGATAATAATAAGAGTAATGAGTATAGTAATTGTCGTTCTATCGATCATTTAAGCATAATATGGCTAATAATATGAGTTGGATTGATAATAATAAGAGTAAAAAGTAGAGTAATTGTCGTTCTATCGATCATATAAGCATAATATGGCTAATAATATGAGTTGGATTGATAATGATAAGGGTAATAAGTATAGTAATTGTAGTTCTATCGATCATATAAGCATAATATGGCTAATAATATGGGTTAGATTGATAATGATAAGAGTAATAAGTATAGTAATTATCGTTCTACCGATCATATAAGCATAATATGGCTAATAATATGAGTTAGATTGATAATAATAAGAATAAAAAGTAGAGTAATTGTCGTTCTATCGATCATATAAGCATAGTATGGCTAATAATACGAGTTAGATTGATAATAATAAGAATAAAAAGTATAGTAATTGTCGTTCTATCGATCATTTAAGCATAATATGGCTAATAATATGAGTGAGATTGATAATAATAAGAGTAATAAGTATAGTAATTGTCGTTCTATCGATCATATAATCATAATATGGCTAATAATATGGGTTAGATCGATAATAATAAGAGTAATAAGTATAGTAATTGTCGTTCTATCGATCATATAAGCATAGTATTTCTAATAATATGAGTTAGATTAATAATTATAAGAGAAATGAGTATAGTAATTGTCGTCCTACCGATCATATAAGCATAATATGGCTTATAATATGAGTTAGATTGATAATAATAAGAGTAATCAGTATAGTAATTGTCGTTCTATAGATCATATCTGCATAATATGGTTAATAATATCAGTTAGATTGATAATAATAAGAGTAAAAAGTATAGTAATTGTCGTTCTATCGACCATTTAAGCATAATATGGCTAATAATATGAGTGAGATTGATAATAATAAGAGTAATAAGTATAGTAATTGTCGTTCTATCGATCAGATTTGCATAATATGGTTAATAATATGAGTTAGATTGATAATAATAAGAGCAATAAGTATAGTAATTGTAGTTCTATTAATCATATCTGCATAATATGGCTAATAATATGAGTTAGATTGATAATAATAAGAGTAATAAGTAGAGTAATTGTCGTTCTATCGATCATTTACGCATAATATGGCTAATAATATGAGTTAGATTGATAATAATAAGAGTAATAAGTATAGTAATTGTCGTTCTATCGATCATATTAGCATAATATGGCTAATAATATGAGTTAGATTGATAATAGTAAGTGTAATAAGTATAGTAATTGTCGTTCTGTCGATCATATAAGCATAATATGGCTAATAATATGAGTTAGATTGATAATAATAAGAGTAGTGAGTATAGTAATTGTCGTTCTATCGATCATATAAGCATAATATGGCTAATAATATGAGTTAGATTGATACTAATAAGAGTAGGAAGTATAGTAATTGTCGTTCTATCGATCATATAAGTATAATATGGCTAGTAATATGAGTTATATTGATAATAATAAGAGTAATAAGTATAGTAATTGTCGTTCTATAGATCATATCTGCATAATATGGTTAATAATATCAGTTAGATTGATAATAATAAGAGTAATAAGTATAGTAATTGTCGTTCTATCGATCATATTTGCATAATATGGTTAATAATATGAGTTAGATTGATAATAATAAGAGTAATCAGTATAGTAATTGTAGTTCTATCGATCATATAGGCATAATATGGCTAATAATATGAGTTAGATTGATAATAATAAGAGTAATAAGTATAGTAGTTGTCGTTCTATCGATCATATCTGCATAACATGGTTAATAATATGAGTTAGATTGATAATAGTGAGTGTAATAAGTATAGTAATTGTCGTTCTGTCGATCATATAAGCATAATATGGCTAATAATATGAGTTAAATTGATAATAATAAGGGTAATAAGTATAGTAATTATCGTTCTACCGATCACATAAGCATAATATGCCTAATAATATGAGTTGGATTGATAATAATAAGAGTAAGAAGTAGAGTAATTATCGTTCTATCGATCATATAAGCATAATATGGCTAATAATATGAGTTAGATTGATAATAATAAGAGTAGAGAGTACAGCAATTGTCGTTCTATCGATCATATAATCATAATATTGCTAATAATATGAGTTAGATTGATAATAATAAGAGTAATAAGTACAGTAATTGTAGTTCTATCGATCATATAGGCATAATATGGCTAATAATATGAGTTAGATTGATAATAATAAGAGTAAAAAGTATAGCAATTGTCGTTCTATCGATCATATAATCATAATATGGCTAATAATATGGGTTAGATTGATAATAATAAGAGTAATGAGTATAGTAATTGTCGTTCTATCGATCATTTAAGCATAATATGGCTAATAATATGAGTTGGATTGATAATAATAAGAGTACAAAGTAGAGTAATTGTCGTTTTATCGATCATATAAGCATAATATGGCTAATAATATGAGTTGGATTGATAATGATAAGGGTAATAAGTATAGTAATTGTAGTTCTATCGATCATATAAGCATAATATGGCTAATAATATGGGTTAGATTGATAATGATAAGAGTAATAAGTATAGTAATTATCGTTCTACCGATCATATAAGCATAATATGGCTAATAATATGAGTTAGATTGATAATAAGAATAAAAAGTAGAGTAATTGGCGTTCTATCGATCATATAAGCATAGTATGGCTAATAATACGAGTTAGATTGATAATAATAAGAATAAAAAGTATAGTAATTGTCGTTCTATCGATCATTTAAGCATAATATGGCTAATAATATGAGTGAGATTGATAATAATAAGAGTAATAAGTATAGTAATTGTCGTTCTATCGATCACATTTGCATAATATGGTTAATAATATGAGTTAGATTGATAATAATAGGAGCAATAAGTATAGTAATTGTAGTTCTATCAATCATATCTGCATAATATGGCTAATAATATGAGTTAGATTGATAATAATAAGAGTAATAAGTATAGTAATTGTCGTTCTATCGATCATATAGGCATAATATGGCTAATAATATGAGTTAGATTGATAATAATGAGAATAATGAGTATAGTAATTGTAGTTCTATCGATCATATCTGCATAATATGGTTAATAATATGAGTTAGATTCATAATAATAAGAGTAATAAGAATAGTAATTGTCGTTCTATCGATCATTTAAGCATAATATGGCTAATAATATGAGTTAGGTTGATAAAAATAAGAATAATAAGTATAGTAATTGTCGTTCTGTCGATCATGTAAGCATAATATGGCTAATAATATGAGCTAGATTGATAATAATAAGAGCAATAAGTATAATAATTGTAGTTCTATCAATCATATCTGCATAATATGGCTAATAATATGTGTTAGATTGATAATAATAAGAGTAATAAGTATAGTAATTGTCCTTCTATCGATCACATAAGCATAAAATGGCTAATAAAAAGAGTTAGATTGATAATAATAAGAGTAATAAGTATAGTAATTGTCGTTCTATCGATCATATAATCATAATATGGCTAATAATATGGGTTAGATCGATAATAATAAGAGTAATAAGTATAGTAATTGTCGTCCTACCGATCATATAAGCATAATATGGCTTATAATATGAGTTAGATTGATAATAATAAGAGTAATAAGTATAGTAATTGTCGTTCTATAGATCATATCTGCATAATATGGTTAATAATATCAGTTAGATTGATAATAATAAGAGTAAAAAGTATAGTAATTGTCGTTCTATCGACCATTTAAGCATAATATGGCTAATAATATGAGTGAGATTGATAATAATAAGAGTAATAAGTATAGTAATTGTCGTTCTATCGATCAGATTTGCATAATATGGTTAATAATATGAGTTAGATTGATAATAATAAGAGCAATAAGTATAGTAATTGTAGTTCTATCAATCATATCTGCATAATATGGCTAATAATATGAGTTAGATTGATAATAATAAGAGTAATAAGTATAGTTATTGTCGTTCTATCGATCATATAGGCATAATATGGCTAATAATATGAGTTAGATTGATAATAATGAGAATAATGAGTATAGTAATTGTAGTTCTATCGATCATATCTGCATAATATGGTTAATAATATGAGTTAGATTCATAATAATAAGAATAATGAGTATAGTAATTGTAGTTCTATCGATCATATCTGCATAATATGGTTAATAATATGAGTTAGATTCATAATAATAAGAGTAATAAGAATAGTAATTGTCGTTCTATCGATCATTTAAGCATAATATGGCTAATAATATGAGTTAGGTTGATAAAAATAAGAATAATAAGTATAGTAATTGTCGTTCTGTCGATCATGTAAGCATAATATGGCTAATAATATGAGCTAGGTTGATAATAATAAGAGCAATAAGTATGGTGATTGTCGTTCTATCGACCAAATTTGCATAATATGGTTAATAATATGAGTTAGATTGATAATAGTGAGTGTAATAAGTATAGTAATTGACCTCCTATCGATCATATTAGCATAATATGGTTAATAATATGAGTTAGATTGATAATAGTAAGAGTAATGTGTATATTAATTGTCGTTCTATCGATCATATAAGCATAATATGGCTAATAATATGAGTTAGATTGATAATAATAAGAGTAATGAGTATAGTAATTCTCGTTCTATCGGTCATATAAGCATAATATGGCTAATAATATGAGCTAGGTTGAAAATAATAAGAGTGATAAGTATAGTGATTGTCGTTCTATCGATCATATAAGCACAACATGGCTAATAATATGAGTTAGATTGATAATAATAAGAGTAATAAGTATAGTAAATGTCGTGCTATCGACCATATCTGCATAATATGATTAATAATTTGAGTTAGATTGATAATAATAAGAGTAATAAGTAGAGTATTTGTCGTTCTATCGATCATTTACGCATAATATGGCTAATAATATGAGTTAGATTGATAATAATAAGAGTAATAAGTATAGTAATTGTCGTTCTATCGATCATATTAGCATAATATGGCTAATAATATGAGTTAGATTGATAATAGTAAGTGTAATAAGTATAGTAATTGTCGTTCTGTCGATCATATAAGCATAATATGGCTAATAATATGAGTTAGATTGATAATAATAAGAGTAGTGAGTATAGTAATTGTCGTTCTATCGATCATATAAGCATAATATGGCTAATAATATGAGTTAGATTGATACTAATAAGAGTAGGAAGTATAGTAATTGTCGTTCTATCGATCATATAAGTATAATATGGCTAGTAATATGAGTTATATTGATAATAATAAGAGTAATAAGTATAGTAATTGTCGTTCTATCGATCATATAATCATAATATGGCTAATAATATGGGTTAGATCGATAATAATAAGAGTAATAAGTATAGTTATTGTCGTTCTATCGATCATATAAGCATAGTATGGCTAATAATATGAGTTAGATTAATAATTATAAGAGAAATGAGTATAGTAATTGTTGTCCTACCGATCATATAAGCATAATATGGCTTATAATATGAGTTAGATTGATAATAATAAGAGTAATGAGTATAGTAATTGTCGTTCTATAGATCATATCTGCATAATATGGTTAATAATATCAGTTAGATTGATAATAATAAGAGTAAAAAGTATAGTAATTGTCGTTCTATCGACCATTTAAGCATAATATGGCTAATAATATGAGTGAGATTGATAATAATAAGAGTAATGAGTATAGTAATTGTCGTTCTATAGATCATATCTGCATAATATGGTTAATAATATCAGTTAGATTGATAATAGTGAGTGTAATAAGTATAGTAATTGTCGTTCTATCGATCATATAAGCATAATATGGCTAATAATATGAGTTAAATTGATAATAATAAGGGTAATAAGTATAGTAATTATCGTTCTACCGATCACATAAGCATAATATGCCTAATAATATGAGTTGGATTGATAATAATAAGAGTAAGAAGTAGAGTAATTATCGTTCTATCGATCATATAAGCATAATATGGCTAATAATATGAGTTAGATTGATAATAATAAGAGTAGAGAGTATAGCAATTGTCGTTCTATCGATCATATAATCATAATATTGCTAATAATATGAGTTAGATTGATAATAATAAGAGTAATAAGTACAGTAATTGTAGTTCTATCGATCATATAGGCATAATATGGCTAATAATATGAGTTAGATTGATAATAATAAGAGTAAAAAGTATAGCAATTGTCGTTCTATCGATCATATAATCATAATATGGCTAATAATATGGGTTAGATTGATAATAATAAGAGTAATGAGTATAGTAATTGTCGTTCTATCGATCATTTAAGCATAATATGGCTAATAATATGAGTTGGATTGATAATAATAAGAGTAAAAAGTAGAGTAATTGTCGTTCTATCGATCATATAAGCATAATATGGCTAATAATATGAGTTGGATTGATAATGATAAGGGTAATAAGTATAGTAATTGTAGTTCTATCGATCATATAAGCATAATATGGCTAATAATATGGGTTAGATTGATAATGATAAGAGTAATAAGTATAGTAATTATCGTTCTACCGGTCATATAAGCATAATATGGCTAATAATATGAGTTAGATTGATAATAATAAGAATAAAAAGTAGAGTAATTGTCGTTCTATCGATCATATAAGCATAGTATGGCTAATAATACGAGTTAGATTGATAATAATAAGAATAAAAAGTATAGTAATTGTCGTTCTATCGATCATTTAAGCATAATATGGCTAATAATATGAGTGAGATTGATAATAATAAGAGTAATAAGTATAGTAATTGTCGTTCTATCGATCATATAATCATAATATGGCTAATAATATGGGTTAGATCGATAATAATAAGAGTAATAAGTATAGTAATTGTCGTTCTATCGATCATATAAGCATAGTATTTCTAATAATATGAGTTAGATTAATAATTATAAGAGAAATGAGTATAGTAATTGTCGTCCTACCGATCATATAAGCATAATATGGCTTATAATATGAGTTAGATTGATAATAATAAGAGTAATCAGTATAGTAATTGTCGTTCTATAGATCATATCTGCATAATATGGTTAATAATATCAGTTAGATTGATAATAATAAGAGTAAAAAGTATAGTAATTGTCGTTCTATCGACCATTTAAGCATAATATGGCTAATAATATGAGTGAGATTGATAATAATAAGAGTAATAAGTATAGTAATTGTCGTTCTATCGATCAGATTTGCATAATATGGTTAATAATATGAGTTAGATTGATAATAATAAGAGCAATAAGTATAGTAATTGTAGTTCTATTAATCATATCTGCATAATATGGCTAATAATATGAGTTAGATTGATAATAATAAGAGTAATAAGTATAGTAATTGTCGTTCTGTCGATCATGTAAGCATAATATGGCTAATAATATGAGCTAGGTTGAAAATAATAAGAGTGATAAGTATAGTGATTGTCGTTCTATCGATCATATAAGCATAACATGGCTAATAATATGAGTTAGATTGATACTAATAAGAGTAGTAAGTATAGTAATTGTCGTTCTATCGATCATATAAGCATAATATGGCTAGTAATATGAGTTAGATTGATAATAGTAAGTGTAATAAGTATAGTAATTGTCGTTCTGTCGATTATATTAGCATAATATGGCTAATAATATGAGTTAGGTTGATAATAATAAGAGTAGTGAGTATAGTAATTGTCGTTCTATCGATCATATAAGCATAATATGGCTAATAATATGAGTTAGATTGATAATAATAAGAGTAATGAGTATAGTAATTCTCGTTCTATCGATCATATAAGCATAATATGGCTAATAATATGAGTTAGATTGATAATAATAAGAGTAGTGAGTATAGTAATTGTCGTTCTATCGATCATATTAGCATAATATGGCTAATAATATGAGTTAGATTGATAATAATAAGAGTAATGAGTATAGTAATTCTCGTTCTATCGATCATATAAGCATAATATGGCTAATAATATGAGTTAGATTGATAATAATAAGAGTAATGGGTATAGTAATTGTCGTTCTATCGATCATATAAGCATAATGTGGCTAATAATATGAGTTAGATTGATAATAATAAGAGTAATCAGTATAGTAATTGTCGTTCTATCGATCATATAAGCATAATATGGCTAGTAATATGAGTTAGATTGATAATAGTAAGTGTAATAAGTATAGTAATTGTCGTTCTGTCGATTATATTAGCATAATATGGCTAATAATATGAGTTAGGTTGATAATAATAAGAGTAGTGAGTATAGTAATTGTCGTTCTATCGATCATATAAGCATAATATGGCTAATAATATGAGTTAGATTGATAATAATAAGAGTAATGAGTATAGTAATTCTCGTTCTATCGATCATATAAGCATAATATGGCTAATAATATGAGTTAGATTGATAATAATAAGAGTAGTGAGTATAGTAATTGTCGTTCTATCGATCATATTAGCATAATATGGCTAATAATATGAGTTAGATTGATAATAATAAGAGTAATGAGTATAGTAATTCTCGTTCTATCGATCATATAAGCATAATATGGCTAATAATATGAGTTAGATTGATAATAATAAGAGTAATGGGTATAGTAATTGTCGTTCTATCGATCATATAAGCATAATGTGGCTAATAATATGAGTTAGATTGATAATAATAAGAGCAAAGGTATAGTAAATGTCGTGCTATCGACCATATCTGCATAATATGGTTAATAATATGAGTTAGATTGATAATAGTGAGTGTAGTAAGTATAGTAATTGACCTCCTATCGATCATATTAGCATAATATGGTTAATAATATGAGTTAGATTGATAATAATAAGAGTAATAAGTATAGTAATTGTCGTTCTGTCGATCATGTAAGCATAATATGGCTAATAATATGAGCTAGGTTGAAAATAATAAGAGTGATAAGTATAGTGATTGTCGTTCTATCGATCATATAAGCATAACATGGCTAATAATATGAGTTAGATTGATACTAATAAGAGTAGTAAGTATAGTAATTGTCGTTCTATCGATCATATAAGCATAATATGGCTAGTAATATGAGTTAGATTGATAATAGTAAGTGTAATAAGTATAGTAATTGTCGTTCTGTCGATTATATTAGCATAATATGGCTAATAATATGAGTTAGGTTGATAATAATAAGAGTAGTGAGTATAGTAATTGTCGTTCTATCGATCATATAAGCATAATATGGCTAGTAATATGAGTTAGATTGATAATAGTAAGTGTAATAAGTATAGTAATTGTCGTTCTGTCGATTATATTAGCATAATATGGCTAATAATATGAGTTAGGTTGATAATAATAAGAGTAGTGAGTATAGTAATTGTCGTTCTATCGATCATATAAGCATAATATGGTTAATAACATGAGTTAGATTGATAATAGTGAGTGTTATAAGTATAGCAAATGTCGTGCTATCGATCATATCTGCATAATATGGTTAATAATATGAGTTAGATTGATAATAATAAGAGTAATAAGTACAGTAATTGTAGTTCTATTGCTCATATAAGCATAATAAGGCTAATAATATGCGTTAGGTTCATAATAATAAGAGTAATAAGTATAGTAATTGTCGTTCTATCGATCATATTAGCATAATATGGTTAATAATATGAATTAGATTGATAATAATAAGAGTAATAAGTATAGTATTTTTCGTTCTATCGATCATATAAGCATAATATGGCTAATAATATGAGTTAGATTTATAATAATAAGAGTAATAAGTATAGTAATTGTCGTTCTATCGATCATATAAGCATAATATGGCTAATAATATGAGTTAGATTGATAATAATAAGAGTAATAAGTATAGTAATTATCGTTCTATCGATCATATCTGCATAATATGGTTAATAACATGAGTTAGATTGATAATAGTGAGTGTTATAAGTATAGCAAATGTCGTGCTATCGATCATATCTGCATAATATGGTTAATAATATGAGTTAGATTGATAATATTAAGAGTAATAAGTAGAGTAATTGTCGTTCTATCGATCATATAAGCATAATATGGCTAATAATATGAGTTAGATTGATAATAATAAGTGTAATAAGTATAGTAATTGTCGTTCTATGGATCATTTAAGCATAATATGGCTAATAATATGAGTTAGATTGATAGTAATAACAGTAATAAGTATAGTAATTGTCGTTCTATCGATAATATAAGCATAATATGGTTAATAATATGAGTTAGATTGATAATACTCAGAGTAGTGAGTATAGTAATTCTCGTTCTATCGATCATATAAGCATAATATGGCTAATAATATGAGTTAGATTGATAATAATAAGAGTAATGAGTATAGTAATTGTCGTTCTATCGATCATATAAGCATAATATGGCTTATAATATGAGTTAGATTGATAATAATAAGAGTAATAAGTATAGTAATTGCAGTTCTATTGCTCATATAAGCATAATATGGCTAATAATATGAGTTAGATTGATAATAATAAGAGTAGTAAGTATAGTAAATGTCGTGCTATCGATCATATCTGCATAATATGGTTAATAACATGAGTTAGATTGATAATAGTGAGTGTAATAAGTATAGTAAATGTCGTTCTATCGATCATATAATCATAATGTGGGTAATAATATGAGTTGGATTGATAATAATAAGAGTAATGAGTATAGTAATTGTAGTTCTATAGATCATATCTGCATAATATGGTTAATAATATGAGTTAGATTGATAATACTCAGAGTAGTGAATATAGTAATTCTCGTTCTATCGATCATATAAGCATAATATGGCTAATAATATGAGGTAGATTGATAATAATAAGAGAAATGAGTATAGTAATTGTAGTTCTATAGATCATATCTGCATAATATGGTTAATAATATGAGTTAGATTCATAATAATAAGAGTAATAGGTATAGCAAATGTCGTGCTATCGATCATATCTGCATAATATGGTTAATAATATGAGTTAGATTGATAATAATAAGAGTAATAAGTAGAGTAATTGTCGTTCTATCGATCATATAAGCATAATATGGCTAATAATATGAGTTAGATTGATAGTAATAACAGTAATAAGTATAGTAATTGTCGTTCTATCGATAATATAAGCATAATATGGTTAATAATATAAGTTAGATTGATAATACTCAGAGTAGTGAGTATAGTAATTCTCGTTCTATCGATCATATAAGCATAATATGGCTAATAATATGAGTTAGATTGATAATAATAAGAGTAGTGAGTATAGTAATTCTCGTTCTATCGATCATATAAGCATAATATGGCTAATAATATGAGTTAGATTGATAATAATAAGAGTAATGAGTATAGTAATTGTCGTTCTATCGATCATATAAGCATAATATGGCTTATAATATGAGTTAGATTGATAATAATAAGAGTAATGAGTATAGTAATTGTAGTTCTATAGATCATATCTGCATAATATGGTTAATAATATGAGTTAGATTCATAATAATAAGAGTAATAGGTATAGCAAATGTCGTGCTATCGATCATATCTGCATAATATGGTTAATAATATGAGTTAGATTGATAATAATAAGAGTAATAAGTAGAGTAATTGTCGTTCTATCGATCATATAAGCATAATATGGCTAATAATATGAGTTAGATTGATAGTAATAACAGTAATAAGTATAGTAATTGTCGTTCTATCGATAATATAAGCATAATATGGTTAATAATATGAGTTAGATTGATAATACTCAGAGTAGTGAGTATAGTAATTGTCGTTCTATCGATCATATAAGCATAATATGGCTAATAATATGAGTTAGATTGATAATAATAAGAGAAATGAGTATAGTAATTGTAGTTCTATAGATCATATCTGCATAATATGGTTAATAATATGAGTTAGATTCATAATAATAAGAGTAATAGGTATAGCAAATGTCGTGCTATCGATCATATCTGCATAATATGGTTAATAATATGAGTTAGATTGATAATAATAAGAGTAATAAGTAGAGTAATTGTCGTTCTATCGATCATATAAGCATAATATGGCTAATAATATGAGTTAGATTGATAATAATAAGAGTAATGAGTATAGTAATTGTCGTTCTATGGATCATTTAAGCATAATATGGCTAATAATATGAGTTAGATTGATAGTAATAACAGTAATAAGTATAGTAATTGTCGTTCTATCGATAATATAAGCATAATATGGTTAATAATATGAGTTAGATTGATAATACTCAGAGTAGTGAGTATAGTAATTCTCGTTCTATCGATCATATAAGCATAATATGGCTAATAATATGAGTTAGATTGATAATAATAAGAGTAATGAGTATAGTAATTGTCGTTCTATCGATCATATAAGCATAATATGGCTTATAATATGAGTTAGATTGATAATAATAAGAGTAATAAGTATAGTAATTGCAGTTCTATTGCTCATATAAGCATAATATGGCTAATAATATGAGTTAGATTGATAATAATAAGAGTAGTAAGTATAGTAAATGTCGTGCTATCGATCATATCTGCATAATATGGTTAATAACATGAGTTAGATTGATAATAGTGAGTGTAATAAGTATAGTAAATGTCGTTCTATCGATCATATAATCATAATGTGGGTAATAATATGAGTTGGATTGATAATAATAAGAGTAATGAGTATAGTAATTGTAGTTCTATAGATCATATCTGCATAATATGGTTAATAATATGAGTTAGATTGATAATACTCAGAGTAGTGAATATAGTAATTCTCGTTCTATCGATCATATAAGCATAATATGGCTAATAATATGAGGTAGATTGATAATAATAAGAGAAATGAGTAAAGTAATTGTAGTTCTATAGATCATATCTGCATAATATGGTTAATAATATGAGTTAGATTCATAATAATAAGAGTAATAGGTATAGCAAATGTCGTGCTATCGATCATATCTGCATAATATGGTTAATAATATGAGTTAGATTGATAATAATAAGAGTAATAAGTAGAGTAATTGTCGTTCTATCGATCATATAAGCATAATATGGCTAATAATATGAGTTAGATTGATAGTAATAACAGTAATAAGTATAGTAATTGTCGTTCTATCGATAATATAAGCATAATATGGTTAATAATATGAGTTAGATTGATAATACTCAGAGTAGTGAGTATAGTAATTCTCGTTCTATCGATCATATAAGCATAATATGGCTAATAATATGAGTTAGATTGATAATAATAAGAGTAGTGAGTATAGTAATTCTCGTTCTATCGATCATATAAGCATAATATGGCTAATAATATGAGTTAGATTGATAATAATAAGAGTAATGAGTATAGTAATTGTCGTTCTATCGATCATATAAGCATAATATGGCTTATAATATGAGTTAGATTGATAATAATAAGAGTAATAAGTATAGTAATTGCAGTTCTATTGCTCATATAAGCATAATATGGCTAATAATATGAGTTAGATTGATAATAATAAGAGTAGTAAGTATAGTAAATGTCGTGCTATCGATCATATCTGCATAATATGGTTAATAACATGAGTTAGATTGATAATAGTGAGTGTAATAAGTATAGTAAATGTCGTTCTATCGATCATATAATCATAATGTGGGTAATAATATGAGTTGGATTGATAATAATAAGAGTAATGAGTATAGTAATTGTAGTTCTATAGATCATATCTGCATAATATGGTTAATAATATGAGTTAGATTGATAATACTCAGAGTAGTGAATATAGTAATTCTCGTTCTATCGATCATATAAGCATAATATGGCTAATAATATGAGGTAGATTGATAATAATAAGAGAAATGAGTATAGTAATTGTAGTTCTATAGATCATATCTGCATAATATGGTTAATAATATGAGTTAGATTCATAATAATAAGAGTAATAGGTATAGCAAATGTCGTGCTATCGATCATATCTGCATAATATGGTTAATAATATGAGTTAGATTGATAATAATAAGAGTAATAAGTAGAGTAATTGTCGTTCTATCGATCATATAAGCATAATATGGCTAATAATATGAGTTAGATTGATAGTAATAACAGTAATAAGTATAGTAATTGTCGTTCTATCGATAATATAAGCATAATATGGTTAATAATATGAGTTAGATTGATAATACTCAGAGTAGTGAGTATAGTAATTCTCGTTCTATCGATCATATAAGCATAATATGGCTAATAATATGAGTTAGATTGATAATAATAAGAGTAGTGAGTATAGTAATTCTCGTTCTATCGATCATATAAGCATAATATGGCTAATAATATGAGTTAGATTGATAATAATAAGAGTAATGAGTATAGTAATTGTCGTTCTATCGATCATATAAGCATAATATGGCTTATAATATGAGTTAGATTGATAATAATAAGAGTAATGAGTATAGTAATTGTAGTTCTATAGATCATATCTGCATAATATGGTTAATAATATGAGTTAGATTCATAATAATAAGAGTAATAGGTATAGCAAATGTCGTGCTATCGATCATATCTGCATAATATGGTTAATAATATGTGACGTATACGTCACGATCCGGCAACCGCGCCCCGGCAACCGCGCTCCGTCAGCCGCGCTCCGTCAGCCGCGGGTCGTCGACCGCGCACCGTCAGCCGCGCACCGCGAGGTGGGGACCCCCCACCGAGACCCGAGACACTTAATCACCGATCGATCGCGTGATCGATGAGTTGGCTCGGGGCGTCAGCCCCGACAGGACCTCTTCGGAGGTCCGCTCCAGGCAAATTCGGCTTCCCCGGTCTGCGGACAAGGCTCGGACTGGGAAAGCTGGAGGTCGGCACCGGTGCGAAGGCAAGGCCACGCACCGGAGCTGGCCACGCCAACCCTCGGCGCCTCCACCGGCCGTGGAGCAAGCGGCAAGGCCCAGCTCAATAGGAGTGGAGGACGCGAGACAACGGTCTATCGACTTCTCTACCGGTTGCGGCCAGGTCCGGGGTAGGAAAGTCGGGGTGGACACCGTGTCGGAGGCCAGGCCACGGCGCGGAGTCTACCGGACCGCCGGGAAGCTAACTCAGGAACATCTCTGGAACATCTCTCGGTTTAATAAGAGCAAGGCAAGGCCAGAAGTGGCCACTTACCCTGTGTTCTTTACTATCCTCCCTTCCTCCTCTTCTCGATCGCGCACCGGCCGTAGAGTAAGTACCGCGAAACCCGCGAACGCGTTCCTCCGCCGAACCGCGAACACCGCGACGTGTTCCTCCGCCTGAACCGCGAACGCGTTCCTCCGACCGATCCGCGAACTCCGCGAGGCGTTCCTCCGACCGAACCGACCGACCGAACCGCGAACGCCGCGTCGGACTTAGAGATAAGATAGATTGTAAGAATAGGTAGGAATAGTACATAAGCGCGTAGTATATAAGCGTAGTATGTAAGACTATATTGTAAGCGTTAGGTATAAGACCCGCGCCGCCACCGCCGCCATATTGTACTGACTATCGCGTCTAACACGGTGTATTGTGTATTCTAGAAGCCGAAAACCGCGGAACCGCAGGCGACTCCACCGGCAGCGGACGAGAACAATAATAAATAGATATAGTTAGAACTAAACCGTGTGTTCTCTATTGTACCCGCGACCAGTCCCCTTCCTTCCGCGATCGGCCCCCTCGCGTCGACCCTGGCGCGCTGAAGCGTCCGGCACAAGGGGGCCCGTGAGCCGCGTACTCCACCGCGCTGCCTAGCAGCGCAGGCGGAGGAAACGGCTACGTTACATGGCGCCCGAACAGGGACCTGTGGAAGGGGACCGCGACACTGGCGGCGGTGGAATTTAGCTTTAAGTTGCGAGCGAGAACGAGGAAGAAGATAGAAGCCCACAAGCCATCGAAGAGGAAAGACCGAGTTAGCAGTTTCAGCCCGCACGACGACTTCGAGGATGGAACACCGTGCCAGGAAGGAGACGCTGGACACTCCACGAGGTGCCAAGGGGAGAAGATCAGGAACCCCGATTCCCCGGGACCTCCGCGACTCATCAGGGACAGCGAAGTCGCCAAACGCCATCAGCTCATCGGATGGTGACGGGAATCCGCGACCCGGCCGAACACAACACCTTGTTTGGTCGGAGAGCGAAGGAGTGTTTGGCCCTCCGGCCAACTCCACACCGACCGGCCCTACCAACACCGAGGACCAGGGGACTTTCCAGGGCGAGGCGTTAGGCCCGCCGCTCAGCGTACCAGACCGACCAGGAGCGACTCCACCTGCCAATCCTCCGCCTGGTGAAGCTAAAGCGGACAATCCCAGCCAGCGGTCATTCTTATGGCCACCCCGAGCCGAACCAGACCGACCAGGAGAAACCGACACCAGTCAGGGGCCAGAGAGAACAAGGAAGTTTACTTGGCCCCCACCCGCCCAACCCAGACGTTCCGCGGAGGCAACGCCAACTGGCGACGCCAGGCTGGAGAGTATAAGGGCAGGACTCCACTCCAGAGGGACACTTACCCAGCGACAACCGAAGGAGTCACACCGCAAGGAAGCACCGCCGAAGAAGAGAATGGCTGGCATAGCCTGGGTATACAGACTACGAAAACCGGAGGTTCTCCGAGAGTTGGAGAGACTCCAACTCCCCACGGACGGCACATGGGTTCAGCTACGACAACGGCTGGCAGACTATGTGCGGAGTCACCCAGCAGAGTTCCCGGACAAGCCGGCCGACGAGCCAGGATATAAGGAAGAAGCAGACCGGACCCGCGATTACGAGGAATTCCATGCCGAGATCGCCCAGATGTGGCCACAAAACGTCCAGGCCACACAGACCGGGGTAGGGAACACGTCCACCCCACGCCGGTTAGAAGAAGTCCAGCCGCCTGCCCCTTCGACAGCTCCAGGAATTCCAGCACCAACGGGGCAACTCGGTTCAACGGCAAATCAGGCGACTCCACCTGCGCCTGTCCACTCCGTGCCATTGGCCCATGACCCAATACGATTCATGGAAATGGTACGACGATGGAACTGCCAATTCGACGGACGAGACGCTCAAGCATTTCTGGAGAGACTGGAAGAGCTGCAGGAATCCCACCAGCTGACCGGCGACCAGATGTTGAGGGGATTCCCCGAGCTTCTGCGTGGGGAGGCCCAACTCTGGTACCGGAATGTGTCCCGCAAAGTCAAGTCGTGGGACGAACTCCGACACCGATTACGAGGCTACTTCCTACCGGCCACCGAAAGGACCCGCCTGGATTTGCAGATCGCCAACCGGCGACAGGCACCGGACGAACCTCTTCGCTCCTACATCACCGCCATCACCACCTTGATGCGCCGACGTGGAGGGTACACGGAAGAAGAAGAGCTGGACATCATCCACAGCAATATGACGGAGGACCTACGGCTCTACGTGGCGAGGACCGGAATCAGGGACGTGGAGGACCTGATCGCCAAAGCCGACATCGTGACAACTCTCCTGGCCACGAGAAACGCCAGGACGGCGAGAAAGGAAGAATTACCCGCACGGAGTAGCCGACAGCCCGAAACACCAGGGGCTCACGTCGCCAGTGATTACCATCGGGATACCCACTGCTGGCGTTGCGGCCAACGAGGGCACAACCGACTTCAATGCCAGAACCGCTACATCATTTTCTGCGCCCGTTGCGGAAAGGAAGGCACGTTGAGCCGCGACTGCCCTTGCGACAAGCCGGGAAACTCCAGAAGGGCCGGGGGAACCCGGCCCCAACGTTAAAACAGCAGGAGCAATCCGCTGCCACAATGGGCCATCGCAAACCACCGACGCGATCGGAAAAAACCGTCCTACCAGAACCGACCAATGACCAAAAAACCGTCCTACCAGAACCGACCAATGACCAGAAAACCGTCCTACCAGAACCGACCAATGATCAAAAAACCGTCCTACCAGAACCGACCAATGACCAGAAAACCGTCCTACCAGAACCGACCAATGATCAAGAAACCGTCCTACCAGAACCGACCAATGACCAGAAAACCGTCCTACCAGAACCGACCAATGACCAGAAAACCGTCCCGCCAGAACCGACCAAGAACCAAAAAACCGTCCGACCGACACCGATCATTCATCAGGAGGCCGACCGACCAGACTCTGGTAAAACGACTGACCAGAAAGACCGACTGATACTAGACGTACAAATAGGAGAAAAGACCGTGCCCGCACTCCTGGACACCGGAGCAGTCTCCTCATACATCGACCAGCGCACCGCACAGATCTGCCGCGAAACCGGGTGGAGGAGACATCGCCACAACCTGGTAACCGCCCTGGCCAACGGAGAACATATACCGACCAAGAACAGCTACCAAGGGGACATCATCATCAACGGGGCACGACAAACCCACCTATTCTACGAGATGCCAAACCTGGCATACAGCATGGTGCTGGGGATGGACATCCTCCGCAAACTACAACTCAAGGTCTGGCTACATGACCAGCCCATTATAGATTGCGGAAGGGAGCACGAACCACCTACGGTGCAAGAAACCCACACCATTGCAGCGGCCAGCGGTTTAACCGAAGCCACCGATCAACAGTTAAAACGTCTAGATCAGATCATTGCCCGGGAGAAGCGGAGGTTCGAAGAAGTCAAGGGTCCTACACCGTTAATCAAGCACGAAATCCGGCTAGAAGACCCGACACCGATCAAACAGCGTTATCGGCCGCGTAACCCCACCATGCAGCGCCTGATCGACGCAGAAGTACAGAAGATGCTAGACGAAGGGGTAATACAACCGTCCAGCAGTCCGTGGAGTTCACCCATCGTCATGGCCAAGAAGAAGAGCGGAGAGTACCGATTCTGCGTCGATTTCCGCCGATTAAACAGCGTCACGCAAAAAGACGCTTACCCGTTGCCACAGGTCAACGCAACGCTGGACAAGCTGCGAGGGGCAAAATATCTATCGACCATCGATCTTAAAAACGGCTACTGGCAGGTTCCACTAACGCCAGAAAGCCAGCCGCCAACCGCTTTTACCGTTCCCGGCCGTGGACTCATGGAGTTCACGGTAATGCCCTTCGGACTTCACTCCGCACCCTCCACCTTCCAGAGACTCCTCGACCGAGTAATAACTCCCGAAATGGCTCCTCACGCATTCGCCTACCTGGACGATATTGTGATCGTCACGACCACCTTCGAAGATCACCTCCGAGTCCTGACCGAAGTACTCCACCGATTACGAGCTGCAAAGCTGCGGCCGAATTGGGAGAAATGCCAATTCGCAAGAACAAGTCTAAAATACCTCGGACATCTAGTCGACCAGCAGGGCCTCCGAACCGATCCTGAAAAAGTAGCCGCCGTCGCGGAGTTGCCTCCACCCACCAACTTGAAGGAACTCCGCCGATTCCTCGGACTATTATCCTGGTACAGGCGATTTTTACGAGACGTCTCCCAGACCGCTGCCCCACTTACCCAGTTATTGAAGAAAAAAATCAAATGGTCGTGGGAAGAACCGCAGCAACGGGCCTTCGAAGAACTACGACGAAGACTCACGGAGGCGCCAATCCTGGCCGTACCGAATTGGGACCTCACCTTCGTCCTTCAAACCGACGCCAGCCTGGACGGCTTGGGAGCCGTCCTCACCCAGGAAGACGAAGAAGGGGAACGAGTCATCGCCTACGCAAGCCGGACACTCACTCAGGCGGAGCGCAACTACTCCACGACCGAGTTGGAGTGCCTGGCCGTCCGATGGGGCATCTGGAAGATGCGCCACTACTTGGAGGGGAACCACTTCATTGTCATGACCGACCACCAGTCTCTGAAGTGGCTAGAGAAGATCGACAACCCTTCTGGCAGACTCGCTCGATGGGCCCTGGAGCTTGGACAATGGGACTTCGAAATTCGTTACCGCAAAGGACCGGACAACACCGTGGCTGACGCACTCTCACGTCAACCACGCACTACATGCGAGATGAGTGGACCGTTCAAATGCTCCTGGTACAATAATCATCTCCAAGGGGTAATGCAACATCCTGAGCAATACCCAGATTACCGGATCGAGAACGGACGCCTATACCGCCACATTCTACACACACTGGACTTCAACGAGCAAGACTCCAACGAGCAATGGAAGCTGTGCGTGGCCAAGGAAGACCGAGCTCGGGTACTTCAAGAGGCGCACGATGACCCTACGGCTGGACACCTGGGGATCGCCAAGACTCTAGCTCGACTAGCACGAGTCTACTACTGGCCAGGAATGCTGCGAGAAGCCACAAAATATGTCCGGGAATGTCGCAGCTGCCAGAAGTTCAAGGCGCAACAGCAGACTCTCCCAGGAGGAATGCAGCCGACCAATGTCCAGCAACCGTGGGAGATGGTCTCCGCCGATCTCGTAGGGCCACTCCCGCGATCGACCAATGGGAACACGACGCTACTGGTTTTCCAAGATCGGTTTACGAAGTGGATTGAACTTCGTCCACTGAAGAAAGCCACTGCAAACGCCATTGTGAAGGCCCTTAATGAATTGGTCATTCTACGACACGGATGCCCACGAACAATCGTCACGGACAACGGCCGCCAGTTCGTCAGCAATGAATTTACCCGTGCGCTCAAGGAGAGCGCGATCCAGCACCGCCGTACTCCGCCGTATGCACCACAATGCAATCCAGTTGAACGAGCCAATCGAGTCATAAAAACTATGATTGGTCAGTTCGTCGGCCGGACACAACGAAATTGGGACCAGCGATTGCCAGAACTAGCGTTTGCGTATAACACCGCCCGCCACGAAGCGACAGGACATACGCCAGCGTTCCTGAACACCGGACGAGAGTTCACTCCACCAGGCACCCTCCAACAAGAAAGCCGCCGGCCAGTCGCAGGGACATGGGAACGAAGACTCGCCCAGTTAAATGAAGCATACGAATTGGCGAGAGTTCGACTAGCACAAGAGTTCCAGAGGCAACAAAAGTACTATAATCTCCGACGCCGCGATTGGCAACCACAAATCGGCGAGCAAGTCTGGAAGCGTACGCACGTCCTCTCGAACAAGGCGGAGGCGCGCAACGCGAAACTCGTCGAAAAGTACGAAGGACCCCTCGAAGTTACTAGAAAAATCTCGCCGGTAATCTACGACCTCCGGGACCTGAGGGGGAAGAGGGTGGCACATATTCACGTACGAGACCTGAAGCCTGTGGAAGGAGTGGGGATCCCCCCCCAAGGCCCAGGTAAGGATAAAAGGGCCGACGAACTCCCGACGAGAGTCAGTCGGCAACGGAACACCGAGCCTGAGAAGAGCAACCAGACGAACTTGGCAGCCATGGGAGACAACACGGGGGTATGGGATCTATCCCCACTAGGAAGAGAGATCGCCGCAGCAATAGAGCGAACGCGTACGAGGGAGAAGTTTAGGGAGGACCCCCACTCCCTAACAGAAGGACAACGCCGGCAGATTCGGCAGGATATGCGACGAATCCAGGCCAGTACTCGTCAAGCCATGGATCCTACGAGAAGGAAGAAAACGGCACCGAGAAAAGTACCGACGCCGAAAGCCAAGCCACCGGCCAAGCCACCGGCCAAGCAGCCAGCCGGAGGGTTTATCCCGGCGAAAAGGATCGCGGCCCCAATAGCGCCAGGAGATCGGCCGCCGAAGACCAGGGAGGCACCGCCACCATCCACCTCAGCGGACCAGCAACCGGCCGTTTTACCGGCTCCAGGACCAACCCCGCCGCCAGCCATCGCGCCGGTCTGCCTCATGACACCGGAGGCCCCCGGTCGGGTACCAAGGGTGGAAGTCACACTCCCGGACGGCAGCGTCTTCCGGCTGCCCCTTGGAATTCGGAGGCACAGGAAAATATCAAAAGGCCGCCGATGGACGATCCTTATGAATCCCATCACCGGCGAAATTAGAGATATCCGGACCGCGCCCGAGGTACAAAAATCCAACGATTTATATATATTGTAAATATTTAGATGTTAAGGAATGCGACGACCAAGGTCCTTGGTCTCCCCGGAGGAGGAGGGGGGTGTGACGTATACGTCACGATCCGGCAACCGCGCCCCGGCAACCGCGCTCCGTCAGCCGCGCTCCGTCAGCCGCGGGTCGTCGACCGCGCACCGTCAGCCGCGCACCGCGAGGTGGGGACCCCCCACCGAGACCCGAGACACTTAATCACCGATCGATCGCGTGATCGATGAGTTGGCTCGGGGCGTCAGCCCCGACAGGACCTCTTCGGAGGTCCGCTCCAGGCAAATTCGGCTTCCCCGGTCTGCGGACAAGGCTCGGACTGGGAAAGCTGGAGGTCGGCACCGGTGCGAAGGCAAGGCCACGCACCGGAGCTGGCCACGCCAACCCTCGGCGCCTCCACCGGCCGTGGAGCAAGCGGCAAGGCCCAGCTCAATAGGAGTGGAGGACGCGAGACAACGGTCTATCGACTTCTCTACCGGTTGCGGCCAGGCCCGGGGTAGGAAAGTCGGGGTGGACACCGTGTCGGAGGCCAGGCCACGGCGCGGAGTCTACCGGACCGCCGGGAAGCTAACTCAGGAACATCTCTGGAACATCTCTCGGTTTAATAAGAGCAAGGCAAGGCCAGAAGTGGCCACTTACCCTGTGTTCTTTACTATCCTCCCTTCCTCCTCTTCTCGATCGCGCACCGGCCGTAGAGTAAGTACCGCGAAACCCGCGAACGCGTTCCTCCGCCGAACCGCGAACACCGCGACGTGTTCCTCCGCCTGAACCGCGAACGCGTTCCTCCGACCGATCCGCGAACTCCGCGAGGCGTTCCTCCGACCGAACCGACCGACCGAACCGCGAACGCCGCGTCGGACTTAGAGATAAGATAGATTGTAAGAATAGGTAGGAATAGTACATAAGCGCGTAGTATATAAGCGTAGTATGTAAGACTATATTGTAAGCGTTAGGTATAAGACCCGCGCCGCCACCGCCGCCATATTGTACTGACTATCGCGTCTAACACGGTGTATTGTGTATTCTAGAAGCCGAAAACCGCGGAACCGCAGGCGACTCCACCGGCAGCGGACGAGAACAATAATAAATAGATATAGTTAGAACTAAACCGTGTGTTCTCTATTGTACCCGCGACCAGTCCCCTTCCTTCCGCGATCGGCCCCCTCGCGTCGACCCTGGCGCGCTGAAGCGTCCGGCACAAGGGGGCCCGTGAGCCGCGTACTCCACCGCGCTGCCTAGCAGCGCAGGCGGAGGAAACGGCTACGTTACAAATATGAGTTAGATTGATAATAATAAGAGTAATAAGTAGAGTAATTGTCGTTCTATCGATCATATAAGCATAATATGGCTAATAATATGAGTTAGATTGATAGTAATAACAGTAATAAGTATAGTAATTGTCGTTCTATCGATAATATAAGCATAATATGGTTAATAATATGAGTTAGATTGATAATACTCAGAGTAGTGAGTATAGTAATTGTCGTTCTATCGATCATATAAGCATAATATGGCTAATAATATGAGTTAGATTGATAATAATAAGAGAAATGAGTATAGTAATTGTAGTTCTATAGATCATATCTGCATAATATGGTTAATAATATGAGTTAGATTCATAATAATAAGAGTAATAGGTATAGCAAATGTCGTGCTATCGATCATATCTGCATAATATGGTTAATAATATGAGTTAGATTGATAATAATAAGAGTAATAAGTAGAGTAATTGTCGTTCTATCGATCATATAAGCATAATATGGCTAATAATATGAGTTAGATTGATAGTAATAACAGTAATAAGTATAGTAATTGTCGTTCTATCGATAATATAAGCATAATATGGTTAATAATATGAGTTAGATTGATAATACTCAGAGTAGTGAGTATAGTAATTCTCGTTCTATCGATCATATAAGCATAATATGGCTAATAATATGAGTTAGATTGATAATAATAAGAGTAATGAGTATAGTAATTGTCGTTCTATCGATCATATAAGCATAATATGGCTTATAATATGAGTTAGATTGATAATAATAAGAGTAATAAGTATAGTAATTGTAGTTCTATTGCTCATATAAGCATAATATGGCTAATAATATGAGTTAGATTGATAATAATAAGAGTAGTAAGTATAGTAAATGTCGTGCTATCGATCATATCTGCATAATATGGTTAATAATATGAGATAGATTGATAATAGTAAGAGTAATGTGTATAGTAAATGTCGTGCTATCGACCATATCTGCACAATATGGTTAATAATATGAGTTAGATTGATAACAGTGAGTGTAATAAGTATAGTAATTGTCGTTCTATCGATCATATTAGCATAATATGGTTAATAATATGAATCGGATTGATAATAATAAGAGTAATATGTATAGTATTTGTCGTTCTATCGATCATATAAGCATAATATGGCTAATAATATGAGTCAGATTTATAATAATTAGAGTAATAAGTATAGTAATTGTCGTTCTATCGATCATATCTGCATAATATGGTTAATAACATGAGTTAGATTGATAATAGTGAGTGTAATAAGTATAGTAAATGTCGTTCTATCGATCATATAATCATAATGTGGGTAATAATATGAGTTGGATTGATAATAATAAGAGTAATGAGTATAGTAATTGTAGTTCTATAGATCATATCTGCATAATATGGTTAATAATATGAGTTAGATTGATAATACTCAGAGTAGTGAATATAGTAATTCTCGTTCTATCGATCATATAAGCATAATATGGCTAATAATATGAGTTAGATTGATAATAATAAGAGAAATGAGTATAGTAATTGTAGTTCTATAGATCATATCTGCATAATATGGTTAATAATATGAATTAGATTCATAATAATAAGAGTAATAGGTATAGCAAATGTCGTGCTATCGATCATATCTGCATAATATGGTTAATAATATGAGTTAGATTGATAATAATAAGAGTAATAAGTAGAGTAATTGTCGTTCTATCGATCATATAAGCATAATATGGCTAATAATATGAGTTAGATTGATAATAATAAGTGTAATAAGTATAGTAATTGTCGTTCTATCGATCATTTAAGCATAATATGGCTAATAATATGAGTTAGATTGATAATAATAAGAGTAATGAGTATAGTAATTGTCGTTCTATCGATCATATAAGCATAATATGGCTTATAATATGAGTTAGATTGATAATAATAAGAGTAATAAGTATAGTAATTGTAGTTCTATTGCTCATATAAGCATAATATGGCTAATAATATGAGTTAGATTGATAATAATAAGAGTAGTAAGTATAGTAAATGTCGTGCTATCGATCATATCTGCATAATATGGTTAATAATATGAGATAGATTGATAATAGTAAGAGTAATGTGTATAGTAAATGTCGTGCTATCGACCATATCTGCACAATATGGTTAATAATATGAGTTAGATTGATAACAGTGAGTGTAATAAGTATAGTAATTGTCGTTCTATCGATCATATTAGCATAATATGGTTAATAATATGAATCGGATTGATAATAATAAGAGTAATATGTATAGTATTTGTCGTTCTATCGATCATATAAGCATAATATGGCTAATAATATGAGTCAGATTTATAATAATAAGAGTAATAAGTATAGTAATTGTCGTTCTATCGATCATATCTGCATAATATGGTTAGTAACATGAGTTAGATTGATAATAGTGAGTGTAATAAGTATAGTAAATGTCGTTCTATCGATCATATAATCATAATGTGGGTAATAATATGAGTTGGATTGATAATAATAAGAGTAATGAGTATAGTAATTGTAGTTCTATAGATCATATCTGCATAATATGGTTAATAATATGAGTTAGATTGATAATACTCAGAGTAGTGAGTATAGTAATTCTCGTTCTATCGATCATATAAGCATAATATGGCTAATAATATGAGTTAGATTGATAATAATAAGAGTAATAAGTATAGTAATTGTCGTTCTATCGATCATTTAAGCATAATATGGCTACTAATATGAGTTAGATTGATAGTAATAACAGTAATAAGTAAAGTAGTTGTCGTTCTATCGATAATATAAGCATAATATGGTTAATAATATGAGTTAGATTGATAATACTCAGAGTAGTGAGTATAGTAATTCTCGTTCTATCGATCATATAAGCATAATATGGCTAATAATATGAGTTAGATTGATAATAATAAGAGCAATGAGTATAGTAATTGTCGTTCTATCGATCATATAAGCATAATATGGCTAATAATATGAGTTAGATTGATAATACTAAGAGTAGTGTGTATAGTAATTGTAGTTCTATCGATCATTTAAGCATAATATGGCTAATAATATGAGTTGGATTGATAATAATAAAAGTAATAAGTATAGTAATTGTCGTTCTATCGATAATACAAGCATAATATGGCTAATAATATGAGTTAGATTGATAATAATAAGAGTAATAAGTATAGTAATTGTCGTTCTATCGATCATATCTGCATAATATGGTTAATAACATGAGTTAGATTGATAATAGTGAGTGTAATAAGTATAGTAAATGTCGTTCTATCGATCATATAATCATAATGTGGGTAATAATATGAGTTGGATTGATAATAATAAGAGTAATGAGTATAGTAATTTTCGTTCTATGGATCATTTAAGCATAATATGGCTAATAATATGAGTTAGATTGATAGTAATAACAGTAATAAGTATAGTAATTGTCGTTCTATCGATAATATAAGCATAATATGGTTAATAATATGAGTTAGATTGATAATACTCAGAGTAGTGAGTATAGTAATTCTCGTTCTATCGATCATATAAGCATAATATGGCTAATAATATGAGTTAGATTGATAATAATAAGAGTAATGAGTATAGTAATTGTCGTTCTATCGATCATATAAGCATAATATGGCTAATAATATGAGTTAGATTGATAATAATAAGAGAAATGAGTATAGTAATTGTAGTTCTATAGATCATATCTGCATAATATGGTTAATAATATGAGTTAGATTCATAATAATAAGAGTAATAGGTATAGCAAATGTCGTGCTATCGATCATATCTGCATAATATGGTTAATAATATGAGTTAGATTGATAATAATAAGAGTAATAAGTAGAGTAATTGTCGTTCTATCGATCATATAAGCATAATGTGGCTAATAATATGAGTTAGATTGATAATGATAAGAGTAATAAGTATAGTAATTGTCGTTCTATCGATATTATAAGCATAATATGGCTAATAATAAGAGTTAGATTGATAATAATAAGAGTAATGAGTATAGTAATTGTAGTTCTATAGATCATATCTGCATAATATGGTTAATAATATGAGTTAGATTCATAATAATAAGAGTAATAGGTATAGCAAATGTCGTGCTATCGATCATATCTGCATAATATGGTTAATAATATGAGTTAGATTGATAATAATAAGAGTAATAAGTAGAGTAATTGTCGTTCTATCGATCATATAAGCATAATATGGCTAATAATATGAGTTAGATTGATAATAATAAGTGTAATAAGTATAGTAATTGTCGTTCTATCGATCATTTAAGCATAATATGGCTAATAATATGAGTTAGATTGATAGTAATAAAAGTAATAAGTATAGTAATTGTCGTTCTATCGATAATACAAGCATAATATGGCTAATAATATGAGTTAGATTGATAATAATAAGAGTAATGAGTATAGTAATTGTCGTTCTATCGATCATATAAGCATAATATGGCTTATAATATGAGTTAGATTGATAATAATAAGAGTAATAAGTATAGTAATTGTAGTTCTATTGCTCATATAAGCATAATATGGCTAATAATATGAGTTAGATTGATAATAATAAGAGTAGTAAGTATAGTAAATGTCGTGCTATCGATCATATCTGCATAATATGGTTAATAATATGAGTTAGATTGATAATAGTAAGAGTAATGTGTATAGTAAATGTCGTGCTATCGACCATATCTGCACAATATGGTTAATAATATGAGTTAGATTGATAACAGTGAGTGTAATAAGTATAGTAATTGTCGTTCTATCGATCATATTAGCATAATATGGTTAATAATATGAATCGGATTGATAATAATAAGAGTAATATGTATAGTATTTGTCGTTCTATCGATCATATAAGCATAATATGGCTAATAATATGAGTCAGATTTATAATAATAAGAGTAATAAGTATAGTAATTGTCGTTCTATCGATCATATCTGCATAATATGGTTAATAACATGAGTTAGATTGATAATAGTGAGTGTAATAAGTATAGTAAATGTCGTTCTATCGATCATATAATCATAATGTGGGTAATAATATGAGTTGGATTGATAATAATAAGAGTAATGAGTATAGTAATTGTAGTTCTATAGATCATATCTGCATAATATGGTTAATAATATGAGTTAGATTGATAATACTCAGAGTAGTGAGTATAGTAATTCTCGTTCTATCGATCATATAAGCATAATATGGCTAATAATATGAGTTAGATTGATAATAATAAGAGTAATAAGTATAGTAATTGTCGTTCTATCGATCATTTAAGCATAATATGGCTACTAATATGAGTTAGATTGATAGTAATAACAGTAATAAGTATAGTAATTGTCGTTCTATCGATAATATAAGCATAATATGGTTAATAATATGAGTTAGATTGATAATACTCAGAGTAGTGAGTATAGTAATTCTCGTTCTATCGATCATATAAGCATAATATGGCTAATAATATGAGTTAGATTGATAATAATAAGAGTAATGAGTATAGTAATTGTCGTTCTATCGATCATATAAGCATAATATGGCTAATAATATGAGTTAGATTGATAATACTAAGAGTAGTGTGTATAGTAATTGTAGTTCTATCGATCATTTAAGCATAATATGGCTAATAATATGAGTTGGATTGATAATAATAAAAGTAATAAGTATAGTAATTGTCGTTCTATCGATAATATAAGCATAATATGGCTAATAATATGAGTTAGATTGATAATAATAAGAGTAATGAGTATAGTAATTGTAGTTCTATAGATCATATCTGCATAATATGGTTAATAATATGAGTTAGATTCATAATAATAGGAGTAATAGGTATAGCAAATGTCGTGCTATCGATCATATCTGCATAATATGGTTAATAATATGAGTTAGATTGATAATAATAAGAGTAATAAGTAGAGTAATTGTCGTTCTATCGATCATATAAGCATAATATGGTTAATAATATGAGTTAGATTGATAATAATAAGAGTAATAAGTATAGTAATTGTCGTTCTATCGATCATATAAGCATAATGTGGCTAATAGTATGAGTTAGATTGATAATAATAAGAGTAATAAGTATAGTAATTGTCGTTGTATCGATATTATAAGCATAATATGGCTAATAATAAGAGTTAGATTGATAATAATAAGAGTAATGAGTATAGTAATTGTAGTTCTATCGATCATATCTGCATAATATGGTTAATAATATGAGTTAGATTCATAATAATAAGAGAAATAAGTATAGTAATTGTCGTTCTATCGATCATATACGCATAATATGGGTAATAATATGAGTTCAATTGATAATAATAAGAGTAATAAGTATAGTAATTGCCGTTCTATCGATCATTTAAGCATAATATGGCTAATAATATGAGTTAGATTGATAATACTAAGAGTAGTGAGTATAGTAATTCTCGTTCTATCGATCATATAAGCATAATATGGCCAATAATATGAGTTAGATTGATAATAATAAGAGTAATGAGTATAGTAATTGTCGTTCTATCGATCATATCTGCATAATATGGTTAATAACATGAGTTAGATTGATAATAGTGAGTGTAATAAGTATAGTAAATGTCGTTCTATCGATCATATAATCATAATGTGGGTAATAATATGAGTTGGATTGATAATAATAAGAGTAATGAGTATAGTAATTGTAGTTCTATAGATCATATCTGCATAATATGGTTAATAATATGAGTTAGATTGATAATACTCAGAGTAGTGAGTATAGTAATTCTCGTTCTATCGATCATATAAGCATAATATGGCTAATAATATGAGTTAGATTGATAATAATAAGAGTAATAAGTATAGTAATTGTCGTTCTATCGATCATTTAAGCATAATATGGCTACTAATATGAGTTAGATTGATAGTAATAACAGTAATAAGTATAGTAATTGTCGTTCTATCGATAATATAAGCATAATATGGTTAATAATATGAGTTAGATTGATAATACTCAGAGTAGTGGGTATAGTAATTCTCGTTCTATCGATCATATAAGCATAATATGGCTAATAATATGAGTTAGATTGATAATAATAAGAGTAATGAGTATAGTAATTGTCGTTCTATCGATCATATAAGCATAATATGGCTAATAATATGAGTTAGATTGATAATACTAAGAGTAGTGTGTATAGTAATTGTAGTTCTATCGATCATTTAAGTATAATATGGCTAATAATATGAGTTGGATTGATAATAATAAAAGTAATAAGTATAGTAATTGTCGTTCTATCGATAATATAAGCATAATATGGCTAATAATATGAGTTAGATTGATAATAATAAGAGTAATGAGTATAGTAATTGTCGTTCTATCGATCATATAAGCATAATATGGCTTATAATATGAGTTAGATTGATAATAATAAGAGTAATAAGTATAGTAATTGTAGTTCTATTGCTCATATAAGCATAATATGGCTAATAATATGAGTTAGATTGATAATGATAAGAGTAGTAAGTATAGTAAATGTCGTGCTATCGATCATATCTGCATAATATGGTTAATAATATGAGTTAGATTGATAATAGTAAGAGTAATGTGTATAGTAAATGTCGTGCTATCGACCATATCTGCACAATATGGTTAATAATATGAGTTAGATTGATAACAGTGAGTGTAATAAGTATAGTAATTGTCGTTCTATCGATCATATTAGCATAATATGGTTAATAATATGAATCGGATTGATAATAATAAGAGTAATATGTATAGTATTTGTCGTTCTATCGATCATTTAAGCATAATATGGCTAATAATATGAGTCAGATTTATAATAATAAGAGTAATAAGTATAGTAATTGTCGTTCTATCGATCATATCTGCATAATATGGTTAATAACATGAGTTAGATTGATAATAGTGAGTGTAATAAGTATAGTAAATGTCGTTCTATCGATCATATAATCATAATGTGGGTAATAATATGAGTTGGATTGATAATAATAAGAGTAATGAGTATAGTAATTGTAGTTGTATAGATCATATCTGCATAATATGGTTAATAATATGAGTTAGATTGATAATACTCAGAGTAGTGAGTATAGTAATTCTCGTTCTATCGATCATATAAGCATAATATGGCTAATAATATGAGTTAGATTGATAATAATAAGAGTAATAAGTATAGTAATAGTCGTTCTATCGATCATTTAAGCATAATATGGCTACTAATATGAGTTAGATTGATAGTAATAACAGTAATAAGTATAGTAATTGTCGTTCTATCGATAATATAAGCATAATATGGTTAATAATATGAGTTAGATTGATAATACTCAGAGTAGTGAGTATAGTAATTCTCGTTCTATCGATCATATAAGCATAATATGGCTAATAATATGAGTTAGATTGATAATAATAAGAGTAATGAGTATAGTAATTGTCGTTCTATCGATCATATAAGCATAATATGGCTAATAATATGAGTTAGATTGATAATACTAAGAGTAGTGTGTATAGTAATTGTAGTTCTATCGATCATTTAAGCATAATATGGCTAATAATATGAGTTGGATTGATAATAATAAAAGTAATAAGTATAGTAATTGTCGTTCTATCGATAATATAAGCATAATATGGCTAATAATATGAGTTAGATTGATAATAATAAGAGTAATGAGTATAGTAATTGTAGTTCTATAGATCATATCTGCATAATATGGTTAATAATATGAGTTAGATTCATAATAATAGGAGTAATAGGTATAGCAAATGTCGTGCTATCGATCATATCTGCATAATATGGTTAATAATATGAGTTAGATTGATAATAATAAGAGTAATAAGTAGAGTAATTGTCGTTCTATCGATCATATAAGCATAATATGGTTAATAATATGAGTTAGATTGATAATAATAAGAGTAATAAGTATAGTAATTGTCGTTCTATCGATCATATAAGCATAATGTGGCTAATAATATGAGTTAGATTGATAATAATAAGAGTAATAAGTATAGTAATTGTCGTTGTATCGATATTATAAGCATAATATGGCTAATAATAAGAGTTAGGTTGATAATAATAAGAGTAATGAGTATAGTAATTGTAGTTCTATCGATCATATCTGCATAATATGGTTAATAATATGAGTTAGATTCATAATAATAAGAGTAAGAAGTATAGTAATTGTCGTTCTATCGATCATATACGCATAATATGGGTAATAATATGAGTTCAATTGATAATAATAAGAGTAATAAGTATAGTAATTGCCGTTCTATCGATCATTTAAGCATAATATGGCTAATAATATGAGTTAGATTGATAATACTAAGAGTAGTGAGTATAGTAATTCTCGTTCTATCGATCATATAAGCATAATATGGCTAATAATATGAGTTAGATTGATAATAATAAGAGTAATGAGTATAGTAATTGCAGTTCTATCGATCATATCTGCATAATATGGTTAATAATATGAGTTAGATTGATAATAATAAGAGTAATAAGTACAGTAATTGTAGTTCTATTGCTCATATAAGCATAATATGGCTAATAATATGAGTTAGGTTCATAATAATAAGAGTAATAAGTATAGTAATTGTCGTTCTATCGATCATATTAGCATAATATGGTTAATAATATGAATTAGATTGATAATAATAAGAGTAATAAGTAGAGTATTTGTCGTTCTATCGATCATATAAGCATAATATGGCTAATAATATGAGTTAGATTTATAATAATAAGAGTAATAAGTATAGTAATTGTCGTTCTATCGATCATATAAGCATAATATGGCTAATAATATGAGTTAGATTGATAATAATAAGAGTAATAAGTATAGTAATTGTCGTTCTATCGATCATATCTGCATAATATGGTTAATAACATGAGTTAGATTGATAATAGTGAGTGTAATAAGTATAGCAAATGTCGTGCTATCGATCATATCTGCATAATATGGTTAATAATATGAGTTAGATTGATAATAATAAGAGTAATAAGTAGAGTAATTGTCGTTCTATCGATCATATAAGCATAATATGGTTAATAATATGAGTTAGATTGATAATAATAAGAGTAATAAGTATAGTAATTGTCGTTCTATCGATCATTTATGCATAATATGGCTAATAATATGAGTTAGATTGATAATAATAAGAGTAGTAAGTATAGTAAATGTCGTTCTATCGATCATATCTGCATAATATGGTTAATAACATGAGTTAGATTGATAATAGTGAGTGTAATAAGTATAGTAAATGTCGTTCTATCGATCATTTATGCATAATATGGCTAATAATAAGAGTTAGATTGATAATATTAAGAGTAGTGAGTATAGTAATTCTCGTTCTATCGATCATATAAGCATAATATGGCTAATAATATGAGTTAGATTGATAATAATAAGAGTAATAAGTATAGTAATTGTAGTTCTATCGATCATATCTGCATAATATGGTTAATAATATGAGTTAGATTCATAATAATAAGAGTAATAAGTATAGTAATTGTCGTTCTATCGATCATATAAGCATAATATGGCTAATAATATGAGTTAGGTTGATAATAATAAGAGTAATAAGTATAGTGATTGTCGTTCTACCGATCAAATTTGCATAATATGGTTAATAATATGAGTTAGATTGATAACAGTGAGTGTAATAAGTATAGTAATTGTCGTTCTCTCGATCATATTAGCATAATATGGCTAATAATATGAGTTAGATTGATAATACTAAGAGTAGTGAGTATAGTAATTGTAGTTCTATCGATCATATCTGTATAATATGGTTAATAATATGAGTTAGATTGATAATAGTAAGAGTAGTGAGTATAGTAATTGTCGTTCTATCGATCATATAAGCATAATATGGCTAATAATATGAGTTAGATTGATAATAATAAGAGTAATAAGAATAGTAATTGTCGTTCTATCGATCATTTAAGCATAATATGGCTAATAATATGAGTTAGATTGATAGTAATAACAGTAATAAGTATAGTAATTGTCGTTCTATCGATCATATCTGCATAATATGGTTAATAATATGAGTTAGATTCATAATAATAAGAGTAATAAGTATAGTAATTGTCGTTCTATCGATCATATAAGCATAATATGGCTAATAATATGAGTTAGGTTGATAATAATAAGAGTAATAAGTATAGTGATTGTCGTTCTACCGACCAAATTTGCATAATATGGTTAATAATATGAGTTAGATTGATAACAGTGAGTGTAATAAGTATAGTAATTGTCGTTCTCTCGATCATATTAGCATAATATGGCTAATAATATGAGTTAGATTGATAATACTAAGAGTAGTGAGTATAGTAATTGTAGTTCTATCGATCATATCTGTATAATATGGTTAATAATATGAGTTAGATTGATAATAGTAAGAGTAGTGAGTATAGTAATTGTCGTTCTATCGATCATATAAGCATAATATGGCTAATAATATGAGTTAGATTGATAATAATAAGAGTAATAAGAATAGTAATTGTCGTTCTATCGATCATTTAAGCATAATATGGCTAATAATATGAGTTAGATTGATAGTAATAACAGTAATAAGTATAGTAATTGTCGTTCTATCGATCATTTATGCATAATATGGCTAATAATATGAATTAGATTGATAATAATAAGAGTAATAAGTATAGTATTTGTCGTTCTATCGATCATATAACCATAATATGGCTAATAATATGAGTTAGATTGATAATAATAAGAGTAATAAGTATAGTAATTGTCGTTCTATCGATCATATCTGCATAATATGGTTAATAACATGAGTTAGATTGATAATAGTGAGTGTAATAGGTATAGTAAATGTCGTTCTATCGATCATTTATGCATAATATGGCTAATAATAAGAGTTAGATTGATAATATTAAGAGTAGTGAGTATAGTAATTCTCGTTCTATCGATCATATAAGCATAATATGGCTAATAATATGAGTTAGATTGATAATAATAAGAGTAATAAGTATAGTAATTATAGTTCTATCGATCATATCTGCATAATATGGTTAATAATATGAGTTAGATTCATAATAATAAGAGTAATAAGTATAGTAATTGTCGTTCTATCGATCATATAAGCATAATATGGCTAATAATATGAGTTAGTTTGATAATAATAAGAGTAATAAGTATAGTGATTGTCGTTCTCTCGATCATATTAGCATAATATGGCTAATAATATGAGTTAGATTGATAATACTAAGAGTAGTGAGTATAGTAATTGTAGATCTATCGATCATTTAAGCATAATATGGCTAATAATATGAGTTGGATTGATAATAATAAAAGTAATAAGTATAGTAATTGCCGTTCTATCGATAATATAAGCATAATATGGCTAATAATATGAGTTAGGTTCACAATAATAAGAGTAATAAGTATAGTAATTGTCGTTCTATCGATCATATCTGCATAATGTGGTTAATAATATGAGTTAGATTCATAATAATAAGAGTAATAAGTATAGTAATTCTCGTTCTATCGATCATAGAGGCATAATATGGCTAATAATATTAGTTAGATCGATAATAATAAGAGTAATGAGTATAGTAATTGTAGTTCTATCGATCATATCTGCATAATATGGTTAATAATATGAGTTAGATTGATAATAATAAGAGTAATAAGTATAGTAATTGTCGTTCTATCGATATTATAAGCATAATATGGCTAATAATAAGAGTTAGATTGATAATAATAAGAGTAATAAGTATAGTAATTGTCGCTCTATCGATCATTTAAACATAATATGGCTAATAATATGAGTTAGATTGATAGTAATAACAGTAATAAGTATAGTAATTGTCGTTCTACCGATAATATAAGCATAATATGGCTAATAATATGAGTTAGATTGATAATACTAAGAGTAGTGAGTATAGTAATTCTCGTTCTATCGATCATATAAGCATAATATGGCTAATAATATGGATTAGATTGATAATAATAAGAGTAATGAGTATAGTAATTTTAGTTCTATCGATCATTTAAGCATAATATGGCTAGTAATATGAGTTAGATTGATAATAATAACAGTAGTAAGTATAGTAATTGGCGTTCTATCGATGTTATAAGCATAATATGGCTAATAATAAGAGTTAGATTGATAATAATAAGAGTAATGAGTATAGTAATTGTAGTTCTATCGATCATATCTGCATAATATGGTTAATAATATGAGTTAGATTGATAACAGTGAGTGTAATAAGTATAGTAATTGTCGTTCTGTCGATCATATTAGCATAATATAGCTAATAATATGGGTTAGATTGATAATAATAAGAGTAATGAGTATAGTAATTGTAGTTCTATCGATCATTTAAGCATAATATGGCTAATAATATGAGTTAGATTGATAATAATAACAGTAATAAGTATAGTAATTGTCGTTCTATCGATAATATAAGCATAATATGGCTAATAGTATGAGTTAGATTGATAATAATAAGAGTAATGAGTATAGTAATTGTCGTTCTATCGATCATATAAGCATAATATGGCTAATAATATGAGTTAGATTGATAACAGTGAGTGTAATAAGTATAGTAGTTGTCGTTCTGTCGATCATATAAGCATAATATGGCTAATAATATGAGTTAGGCTGATAATAATAAGAGTAATAGGTATAGTAAATGTCGTGCTATCGATCATATCTGCATAATATGGTTAATAATATGAGTTAGATTCATAATAATAAGAGTAATAAGTATAGTAATTGTCGTTCTATCGATCATATAAGCATAATATGGCTAATAATATGAGTTAGGTTGATAATAATAAGAGTAATAAGTATAGTAATTGTCGTTCTATCGATAATATAAGCATAATATGGCTAATAATATGAGTTAGATTGATAATACTAAGAGTAGTGAGTATAGTAATTCTCGTTCTATCGATCATATAAGCATAATATGGCTAATAATATGAGTTAGATTGATAATAATAAGAGTAATAAGCATAGTATTTGTCGTTCTATCGATCATATAAGCATAATATGGCTAATAATATGAGTTAGATTGATAGTAATAACAGTAATAAGTATAGTAATTGTCGTTCTACCGATAATATAAGCATAATGTGGCTAATAATATGAGTTAGATTGATAATACTAAGAGTAGTGAGTATAGTAATTCTCGTTCTATCGATCATATAAGCATAATATGGCTAATAATATGGGTTAGATTGATAATAATAAGAGTAATGAGTATAGTAATTGTAGATCTATCGATCATTTAAGCATAATATGGCTAATAATATGAGTTAGATTGATAATAATAACAGTAATAAGTATAGTAATTGGCGTTCTATCGATATTATAAGCATAATATGGCTAATAATAAGAGTTAGATTGATAATAATAAGAGTAATGAGTATAGTAATTGTAGATCTATCGATCATATCTGCATAATATGGTTAATAATATGAGTTAGATTCATAATAATAAGAGTAATAAGTATAGTAATTGTCGTTCTATCGATCATATCTGCATAATATGGTTAATAACATAAGTTAGATTGATAATAGTGAGTGTAATAAGTATAATAATTGTCGTTCTGTCGATCATATAAGCATAATATGGCTAATAATATGAGTTAGATTGATAATAATAAGAGTAATGAGTATAGTAATTGTCGTTCTATCGATCATATAAGCATAATATGGTTAATAACATGAGTTAGATTGATAATAGTGAGTGTAATAATTATAGTGAATGTCGTTCTATCGATCATATAAGCATAATATGGTTAATAATATGAGTTAGATTCATAATAATAAGAGTAATAAGTATAGTAATTGTCGTTCTATCGATCATATAAGCATAATATGGGTAATAATATGAGTTAAATTGATAATAATAAGAGTAATAAGTACAGTAATTGCCGTTCTATCGATCATTTAAGCATAATATGGCTAATAATATGAGTTAGATTGATAATACTAAGAGTAGTGAGTATAGTAATTCTCGTTCTATCGATCATATAAGCATAATATGGCCAATAATATGAGTTAGATTGATAATAATAAGAGTAATGAGTATAGTAATTGTAGTTCTATCGATCATATCTGCATAATATGGTTAATAATATGAGTTAGATTCATAATAATAAGAGTAATAAGTAGAGTAATTGTCGTTCTATCGATCATATAAGCATAATATGGGTAATAATATGAGTTAAATTGATAATAATAAGAGTAATAAGTACAGTAATTGCCGTTCTATCGATCATTTAAGCATAATATGGCTAATAATATGAGTTGGATTGATAATACTAAGAGTAGTGAGTATAGTAATTCTCGTTCTATCGATCATATAAGCATAATATGGCTAATAATATGGATTAGATTGATAATAATAAGACTAATGAGTATAGTAATTGTAGTTCTATCGATCATATCTGCATAATATGGTAATAATATGAGTTAGATTCATAATAATAAGAGTAATAAGTATAGTAATTGGCGTTCTATCGATATTATAACCATAATATGGCTAATAATAAGAGTTAGATCGATAATAATAAGAGTAATGAGTACAGTAATTGTAGTTCTATCGATCATATCTGCATAATATGGTTAATAATATGAGTTAGATTCATAACAGTGAGTGTAATAAGTATAGTAATTGTCGTTCTGTCGATCATATTAGCATAATATAGCTAATAATATGGGTTAGATTGATAATAATAAGAGTAATGAGTATAGTAATTGTAGTTCTATCGATCATTTAAGCATAATATGGCTAATAATATGAGTTAGATTGATAATAATAACAGTAATAAGTATAGTAATTGTCGTTCTATCGATATTATAAGCATAATATGGCTAATAATAAGAGTTAGATTGATAATATTAGGAGTAGTGAGTATAGTAATTCTCGTTCTATCGATCATATAAGCATAATATGGCTAATAATATGAGTTAGATTGATAATAATAGGAGTAATAAGTATAGTAATTGTAGTTCTATCGACCATATCTGCATAATATGGTTAATAATATGAGTTAGATTCATAATAATAAGAGTAATAAGTATAGTAATTGTCGTTCTATCGATCATATAAGCATAATATGGCTAATAATATGAGTTAGGTTGATAATAATAAGAGTAATAAGTATAGTGATTGTCGTTCTACCGATCAAATTTGCATAATATGGTTAATAATATGTGTTAGATTGATAACAGTGAGTGTAATAAGTATAGTAATTGTCGTTCTCTCGATCATATTAGCATAATATGGCTAATAATATGAGTTAGATTGATAATACTAAGAGAAGTGAGTATAGTAATTGTAGTTCTATCGATCATTTAAGCATAATATGGCTAATAATATGAGTTGGATTGATAATAATAAAAGTAGTAAGTATAGTAATTGTCGTTCTATCGATAATATAAGCATAATATGGCTAATAATATGAGTTAGATTGATAATACTAAGAGTAGTGAGTATAGTAATTCTCGTTCTATCGATCATATAAGCATAATATGGCCAATAATATGAGTTATATTGATAATAATAAGAGTAATGAGTATAGTAATTGTAGTTCTATCGATCATATCTGCATAATATGGTTAATAATATGAGTTAGATTCATAATAATAAGAGTAATAAGTACAGTAATTGCCGTTCTATCGATCATTTAAGCATAATATGGCTAATAATATGAGTTAGATTGATAATACTAAGAGTAGTGAGTATAGTAATTCTCGTTCTATCGATCATATAAGCATAATATGGCTAATAATATGGATTAGATTGATAATAATAAGACTAATGAGTATAGTAATTGTAGTTCTATCGATCATATCTGCATAATATGGTTAATAATATGAGTTAGATTGATAATAATAAGAGTAATGAGTATAGTAATTGTCGTTCTATCGATCATTTAAGCATAATATGGTTAATAACATGAGTTAGATTGATAATAGTGAGTGTAATAATTATAGTAAATGTCGTTCTATCGATCATATAAGCATAATATGGTTAATAATATGAGTTAGATTCATAATAATAAGAGTAATAAGTATAGTAATTGTCGTTCTATCGATCATGTAAGCATAATATGGCTAATAATATGAGTTAGATTGATAATAATAAGAGTAGTAAGTATAGTAAATGTCGTGCTATCGATCATATCTGCATAATATGGTTAATAATATGAGTTAGATTAATAATAGTAAGAGTAATGTGTATAGTAAATGTCGTGCTATCGATCATATCTGCATAATATGGTTAATAATATGAGTTAGATTCACAATAATAAGAGTAATAAGTATAGTAAATGTCGTTCTATCGATCATATAATCATAATATGGGTAATAATATGAGTTGGATTGATAATAATAAGAGTAATGAGTAAAATAATTGTCGTTCTATCGATCATTTAAGCATAATATGGTTAATAATATGAGTTAGATTGATGATAATAAGAGTAATAAGTATAGTAAATGTCGTGCTATCGATCATATCTGCATAATATGGTTAATAATATGAGTTAGATTGATAATAGTGAGTGTAATAAGTATAGTAATTGTCGTTCTGTCGATCATATAAGCATAATATGGCTAATAATATGAGTTAGATTGATAATACTAAGAGTAGTGAGTATAGTAATTCTCGTTCTATCGATCATAGAAGCATAATATGGTTAATAATATGAGTTAGATTCATAATAATAAGAGTAATAAGTATAGTAATTGTCGTTCTATCGATCATATAAGCATAATATGGCTAATAATATGAGTTAGGTTGATAATAATAAGAGTAATAAGTATAGTGATTGTCGTTCTATCGATCAAATTTGCATAATATGGATAATAATATGAGTTAGATTGATAACAGTGAGTGTAATAAGTATAGTAATTGTCGTTCTGTCGATCATATTAGCATAATATGGCTAATAATATGGGTTAGATTGATAATAATAAGAGTAATGAGTATAGTAATTGTAGTTCTATCGATCATTTAAGCATAATATGGCTAATAATATGAGTTAGATTGATAATAATAACAGTAATAAGTATAGTAATTGTCGTTCTATCGATATTATAAGCATAATATGGCTAATAATAAGAGTTAGATTGATAATATTAAGAGTAGTGAGTATAGTAATTCTCGTTCTATCGATCATATAAGCATAATATGGCTAATAATATGAGTTAGATTGATAATAATAAGAGTAATAAGTATAGTAATTGTAGTTCTATCGATCATATCTGCATAATATGGTTAATAATATGAGTTAGATTCACAATAATAAGAGTAATAAGTATAGTAATTGTCGTTCTATCGATCATATAAGCATAATATGGCTAATAATATGAGTTAGGTTGATAATAATAAGAGTAATAAGTATAGTAATTGTAGTTCTATCGATCATATCTGCATAATATGGTTAATAACATGAGTTAGATTGATAATAGTGAGTGTAATAAGTATAGTAAATGTCGTTCTGTCGATCATATTAGCATAATATAGCTAATAATATGAGTTAGATTGATAATAATAAGAGTAATGAGTATAGTAATTGTAGTTCTATCGATCATTTAAGCATAATATGGCTAATAATATGAGTTAGATTGATAATAATAAGAGTAATGAGTATAGTAATTGTAGTTCTATCGATCATATCTGCATAATATGGTTAATAATATAAGTTAGATTGATAACAGTGAGTGTAATAAGTATAGTAATTGTCGTTCTGTCGATCATATTAGCATAATATAGCTAATAATAGGGGTTAGATTGATAATAATAAGAGTAATGAGTATAGTAATTGTAGTTCTATCGATCATTTAAGCATAATATGGCTAATAATATGAGTTAGATTGATAATAATAACAGTAATAAGTATAGTAATTGTCGTTCTATCGATAATATAAGCATAATAGGGCTAATAATATGAGTTAGATCGATAATAATAAGTGTAATGAGTATAGTAATTGTCGTTCTATCGATCATATAAGCATAATATGGCTAATAATATGAGTTAGATTGATAACAGTGAGTGTAATAAGTATAGTAGTTGTCGTTCTGTCGATCATATAAGCATAATATGGCTAATAATATGAGTTAGGCTGATAATAATAAGAGTAATAGGTATAGTAAATGTCGTGCTATCGATCATATCTGCATAATATGGTTAATAATATGAGTTAGATTCATAATAATAAGAGTAATAAGTATAGTAATTGTCGTTCTATCGATCATATAAGCATAATATGGCTAATAATATGAGTTAGGTTGATAATAATAAGAGTAATAAGTATAGTAATTGTTGTTCTATCGATAATATAAGCATAATATGGCTAATAATATGAGTTAGATTGATAATACTAAGAGTAGTGAGTATAGTAATTCTCGTTCTATCGATCATAGAGGCATAATATGGCTAATAATATTAGTTAGATCGATAATAATAAGAGTAATGAGTATAGCAATTGTAGTTCTATCGATCATATCTGCATAATATGGTTAATAATATGTGTTAGATTGATAATAATAAGAGTAATAAGTATAGTAATTGTCGTTCTATCGATATTATAAGCATAATATGGCTAATAATAAGAGTTAGATTGATAATAATAAGAGTAATAAGTATAGTAATTGTCGCTCTATCGATCATTTAAACATAATATGGCTAATAATATGAGTTAGATTGATAGTAATAACAGTAATAAGTATAGTAATTGTCGTTCTACCGATAATATAAGCATAATATGGCTAATAATATGAGTTAGATTGATAATACTAAGAGTAGTGAGTATAGTAATTCTCGTTCTATCGATCATATAAGCATAATATGGCTAATAATATGGATTAGATTGATAATAATAAGAGTAATGAGTATAGTAATTTTCGTTCTATCGATCATTTAAGCATAATATGGCTAGTAATATGAGTTAGATTGATAATAATAACAGTAGTAAGTATAGTAATTGGCGTTCTATCGATGTTATAAGCATAATATGGCTAATAATAAGAGTTAGATTGATAATAATAAGAGTAATGAGTATAGTAATTGTAGTTCTATCGATCATATCTGCATAATATGGTTAATAATATGAGTTAGATTGATAACAGTGAGTGTAATAAGTATAGTAATTGTCGTTCTGTCGATCATATTAGCATAATATAGCTAATAATATGGGTTAGATTGATAATAATAAGAGTAATGAGTATAGTAATTGTAGTTCTATCGATCATTTAAGCATAATATGGCTAATAATATGAGTTAGATTGATAATAATAACAGTAATAAATATAGTAATTGTCGTTCTATCGATAATATAAGCATAATATGGCTGATAATATGAGTTAGATTGATAATAATAAGAGTAATGAGTATAGTAATTGTCGTTCTATCGATCATATAAGCATAATATGGCTAATAATATGAGTTAGATTGATAACAGTGAGTGTAATAAGTATAGTAGTTGTCGTTCTGTCGATCATATAAGCATAATATGGCTAATAATATGAGTTAGGCTGATAATAATAAGAGTAATAGGTATAGTAAATGTCGTGCTATCGATCATATCTGCATAATATGGTTAATAATATGAGTTAGATTCATAATAATAAGAGTAATAAGTATAGTAATTGTCGTTCTATCGATCATATAAGCATAATATGGCTAATAATATGAGTTAGGTTGATAATAATAAGAGTAATAAGTATAGTAATTGTCGTTCTATCGATAATATAAGCATAATATGGCTAATAATATGAGTTAGATTGATAATACTAAGAGTAGTGAGTATAGTAATTCTCGTTCTATCGATCATATAAGCATAATATGGCTAATAATATGAGTTAGATTGATAATAATAAGAGTAATAAGCATAGTATTTGTCGTTCTATCGATCATATAAGCATAATATGGCTAATAATATGAGTTAGATTGATAGTAATAACAGTAATAAGTATAGTAATTGTCGTTCTACCGATAATATAAGCATAATATGGCTAATAATATGAGTTAGATTGATAATACTAAGAGTAGTGAGTATAGTAACTCTCGTTCTATCGATCATATAAGCATAATATGGCTAATAATATGGGTTAGATTGATAATAATAAGAGTAATGAGTATAGTAATTGTAGATCTATCGATCATTTAAGCATAATATGGCTAATAATATGAGTTAGATTGATAATAATAACAGTAATAAGTATAGTAATTGGCGTTCTATCGATATTATAAGCATAATATGGCTAATAATAAGAGTTAGATTGATAATAAGAAGAGTAATGAGTATAGTAATTGTAGATCTATCGATCATATCTGCATAATATGGTTAATAATATGAGTTAGATTCATAATAATAAGAGTAATAAGTATAGTAATTGTCGTTCTATCGATCATATCTGCATAATATGGTTAATAACATAAGTTAGATTGATAATAGTGAGTGTAATAAGTATAATAATTGTCGTTCTGTCGATCATATAAGCATAATATGGCTAATAATATGAGTTAGATTGATAATAATAAGAGTAATGAGTATAGTAATTGTCGTTCTATCGATCATATAAGCATAATATGGTTAATAACATGAGTTAGATTGATAATAGTGAGTGTAATAATTATAGTGAATGTCGTTCTATCGATCATATAAGCATAATATGGTTAATAATATGAGTTAGATTCATAATAATAAGAGTAATAAGTATAGTAATTGTCGTTCTATCGATCATATAAGCATAATATGGGTAATAATATGAGTTAAATTGATAATAATAAGAGTAATAAGTACAGTAATTGCCGTTCTATCGATCATTTAAGCATAATATGGCTAATAATATGAGTTAGATTGATAATACTAAGAGTAGTGAGTATAGTAATTCTCGTTCTATCGATCATATAAGCATAATATGGCCAATAATATGAGTTAGATTGATAATAATAAGAGTAATGAGTATAGTAATTGTAGTTCTATCGATCATATCTGCATAATATGGTTAATAATATGAGTTAGATTCATAATAATAAGAGTAATAAGTAGAGTAATTGTCGTTCTATCGATCATATAAGCATAATATGGGTAATAATATGAGTTAAATTGATAATAATAAGAGTAATAAGTACAGTAATTGCCGTTCTATCGATCATTTAAGCATAATATGGCTAATAATATGAGTTGGATTGATAATACTAAGAGTAGTGAGTATAGTAATTCTCGTTCTATCGATCATATAAGCATAATATGGCTAATAATATGGATTAGATTGATAATAATAAGACTAATGAGTATAGTAATTGTAGTTCTATCGATCATATCTGCATAATATGGTAATAATATGAGTTAGATTCATAATAATAAGAGTAATAAGTATAGTAATTGTCGTTCTATCGATCATATAAGCATAATATGGCTAATAATATGAGTTAGGTTGATAATAATAAGAGTAATAAGTATCGTGATTGTCGTTCTACCGATCAAATTTGCATAATATGGTTAATAATATGTGTTAGATTGATAACAGTGAGTGTAATAAGTATAGTAATTGTCGTTCTCTCGATCATATTAGCATAATATGCCTAATAATATGAGTTAGATTGATAATACTAAGAGAAGTGAGTATAGTAATAGTAGTTCTATCGATCATTTAAGCATAATATGGCTAATAATATGAGTTGTATTGATAATAATAAAAGTAGTAAGTATAGTAATTGTCGTTCTATCGATAATATAAGCATAATATGGCTAATAATATGAGTTAGATTGATAATACTAAGAGTAGTGAGTATAGTAATTCTCGTTCTATCGATCATATAAGCATAATATGGCCAATAATATGAGTTAGATTGATAATAATAAGAGTAATGAGTATAGTAATTGTAGTTCTATCGATCATATCTGCATAATATGGTTAATAATATGAGTTAGATTCATAATAATAAGAGTAATAAGTACAGTAATTGCCGTTCTATCGATCATTTAAGCATAATATGGCTAATAATATGAGTTAGATTGATAATACTAAGAGTAGTGAGTATAGTAATTCTCGTTCTATCGATCATATAAGCATAATATGGCTAATAATATGGATTAGATTGATAATAATAAGACTAATGAGTATAGTAATTGTAGTTCTATCGATCATTTAAGCATAATATGGCTAATAATATGAGTTAGATTGATAATAATAACAGTAATAAGTATAGTAATTGGCGTTCTATCGATATTATAAGCATAATATGGCTAATAATAAGAGTTAGATTGATAATAATAAGAGTAATGAGTATAGTAATTGTAGATCTATCGATCATATCTGCATAATATGGTTAATAATATGAGTTAGATTGATAATAATAAGAGTAATAAGTATAGTAATTGTCGTCCTATCGATCATATAAGCATAATATGGCTAATAATATGAGTTAGGTTGATAATAATAAGAGTAATAAGTATAGTGATTGTCGTTCTATCGATCAAATTTGCATAATATGGTTAATAATATGAGTTATATTGATAACAGTGAGTGTAATAAGTATAGTAATTGTCGTTCTGTCGATCATATTAGCATAATATGGCTAATAATATGAGTTAGATTGATAATAATAAGAGTAATGAGTATAGTAATTGTAGTTCTATCGATCATTTAAGCATAATATGGCTAATAATATGAGTTAGATTGATAATAATAACAGTAATAAGTACAGTAAATGTCGTTCTATCGATATTATAAGCATAATATGGCTAATAATAAGAGTTAGATTGATAATACTAAGAGTAGTGAGTATAGTAATTCTCGTTCTATCGATCATATAAGCATAATATGGCTAATAATATGGGTTAGATTGATAATAATAAGAGTAATGAGTATAGTAATTGTAGTTCTATCGATCATATCTGCATAATATGGTTAATAATATGAGTTAGATTGATAATAATAAGAGTAATGAGTATAGTAATTGTCGTTCTATCGATCATTTAAGCATTATATGGCTAACAATATGAGTTAGATTGATAATAATAAGAGTAGTAAGTATAGTAAATGTCGTGCTATCGATCATATCTGCATAATATGGTTAATAATATGAGTTAGATTGATAATAGTAAGAGTAATGTGTATAGTAAATGTCGTGCTATCGATCATATCTGCACAATATGGTTAATAATATGAGTTAGATTGATAACAGTGAGTGTAATAAGTATAGTAATTGTCGTTCTATCGATCATATTAGCATAATATGGTTAATAATATGAACTAGATTGATAATAATAAGAGTAGTAAGTACAGTATTTGTCGTTCTATCGATCATATAAGCGTAATATGGCTAATAATATGAGTCAGATTTATAATAATAAGAGTAATAAGTATAGTAATTGTCGTTCTATCGATCATATAAGCATAATATGGCTAATAATATGAGTTAGGCTGATAATAATAAGAGTAATAGGTATAGTAAATGTCGTGCTATCGATCATATCTGCATAATATGGTTAATAATATGAGTTAGATTCATAATAATAAGAGTAATAAGTATAGTAATTGTCGTTCTATCGATCATATAAGCATAATATGGCTAATAATATGAGTTAGGTTGATAATAATAAGAGTAATAAGTATAGTAATTGTCGTTCTATCGATAATATAAGCATAATATGGCTAATAATATGAGTTAGATTGATAATACTAAGAGTAGTGAGTATAGTAATTCTCGTTCTATCGATCATATAAGCATAATATGGCTAATAATATGAGTTAGATTGATAATAATAAGAGTAATAAGCATAGTATTTGTCGTTCTATCGATCATATAAGCATAATATGGCTAATAATATGAGTTAGATTGATAGTAATAACAGTAATAAGTATAGTAATTGTCGTTCTACCGATAATATAAGCATAATATGGCTAATAATATGAGTTAGATTGATAATACTAAGAGTAGTGAGTATAGTAACTCTCGTTCTATCGATCATATAAGCATAATATGGCTAATAATATGGGTTAGATTGATAATAATAAGAGTAATGAGTATAGTAATTGTAGATCTATCGATCATTTAAGCATAATATGGCTAATAATATGAGTTAGATTGATAATAATAACAGTAATAAGTATAGTAATTGGCGTTCTATCGATATTATAAGCATAATATGGCTAATAATAAGAGTTACATTGATAATAATAAGAGTAATGAGTATAGTAATTGTAGATCTATCGATCATATCTGCATAATATGGTTAATAATATGAGTTAGATTCATAATAATAAGAGTAATAAGTATAGTAATTGTCGTTCTATCGATCATATCTGCATAATATGGTTAATAACATAAGTTAGATTGATAATAGTGAGTGTAATAAGTATAATAATTGTCGTTCTGTCGATCATATAAGCATAATATGGCTAATAATATGAGTTAGATTGATAATAATAAGAGTAATGAGTATAGTAATTGTCGTTCTATCGATCATATAAGCATAATATGGTTAATAACATGAGTTAGATTGATAATAGTGAGTGTAATAATTATAGTGAATGTCGTTCTATCGATCATATAAGCATAATATGGTTAATAATATGAGTTAGATTCATAATAATAAGAGTAATAAGTATAGTAATTGTCGTTCTATCGATCATATAAGCATAATATGGGTAATAATATGAGTTAAATTGATAATAATAAGAGTAATAAGTACAGTAATTGCCGTTCTATCGATCATTTAAGCATAATATGGCTAATAATATGAGTTAGATTGATAATACTAAGAGTAGTGAGTATAGTAATTCTCGTTCTATCGATCATATAAGCATAATATGGCCAATAATATGAGTTAGATTGATAATAATAAGAGTAATGAGTATAGTAATTGTAGTTCTATCGATCATATCTGCATAATATGGTTAATAATATGAGTTAGATTCATAATAATAAGAGTAATAAGTAGAGTAATTGTCGTTCTATCGATCATATAAGCATAATATGGGTAATAATATGAGTTAAATTGATAATAATAAGAGTAATAAGTACAGTAATTGCCGTTCTATCGATCATTTAAGCATAATATGGCTAATAATATGAGTTGGATTGATAATACTAAGAGTAGTGAGTATAGTAATTCTCGTTCTATCGATCATATAAGCATAATATGGCTAATAATATGGATTAGATTGATAATAATAAGACTAATGAGTATAGTAATTGTAGTTCTATCGATCATATCTGCATAATATGGTAATAATATGAGTTAGATTCATAATAATAAGAGTAATAAGTATAGTAATTGGCGTTCTATCGATATTATAACCATAATATGGCTAATAATAAGAGTTAGATCGATAATAATAAGAGTAATGAGTACAGTAATTGTAGTTCTATCGATCATATCTGCATAATATGGTTAATAATATGAGTTAGATTCATAACAGTGAGTGTAATAAGTATAGTAATTGTCGTTCTGTCGATCATATTAGCATAATATAGCTAATAATATGGGTTAGATTGATAATAATAAGAGTAATGAGTATAGTAATTGTAGTTCTATCGATCATTTAAGCATAATATGGCTAATAATATGAGTTAGATTGATAATAATAACAGTAATAAGTATAGTAATTGTCGTTCTATCGATATTATAAGCATAATATGGCTAATAATAAGAGTTAGATTGATAATATTAAGAGTAGTGAGTATAGTAATTCTCGTTCTATCGATCATATAAGCATAATATGGCTAATAATATGAGTTAGATTGATAATAATAGGAGTAATAAGTATAGTAATTGTCGTCCTATCGATCATATAAGCATAATATGGTTAATAATATGAGTTAGATTGATAATAATAAGAGTAGTAAGTATAGTAAATGTCGTGCTATCGATCATATCTGCATAATATGGTTAATAATATGAGTTAGATTGATAATAGTAAGAGTAATGTGTATAGTAAATGTCGTGCTATCGATCATATCTGCACAATATGGTTAATAATATGAGTTAGATTGATAACAGTGAGTGTAATAAGTATAGTAATTGTCGTTCTATCGATCATATTAGCATAATATGGTTAATAATATGAACTAGATTGATAATAATAAGAGTAGTAAGTACAGTATTTGTCGTTCTATCGATCATATAAGCGTAATATGGCTAATAATATGAGTCAGATTTATAATAATAAGAGTAATAAGTATAGTAATTGTCGTTCTATCGATCATATAAGCATAATATGGCTAATAATATGAGTTAGATTGATAATAATAAGAGTAATAAGTATAGTAATTGTCGTTCTATCGATCATATCTGCATAATATGGTTAATAACATAAGTTAGATTGATAATAGTGAGTGTAATAAGTATAATAATTGTCGTTCTGTCGATCATATAAGCATAATATGGCTAATAATATGAGTTAGATTGATAATAATAAGAGTAATGAGTATAGTAATTGTCGTTCTATCGATCATAGAAGCATAATATGGTTAATAACATGAGTTAGATTGATAATAGTGAGTGTAATAATTATAGTAAATGTCGTTCTATCGATCATATAAGCATAATATGGTTATTAATATGAGTTAGATTCATAATAATAAGAGTAATAAGTATAGTAATCGTCGTTCTATCGATCATATAAGCATAATATGGCTAATAATATGAGTTAGATTGATAATAATAAGAGTAGTAAGTATAGTAAATGTCGTGCTATCGATCATATCTGCATAATATGGTTAATAATATGAGTTAGATTCACAATAATAAGAGTAATAAGTATAGTAAATGTCGTGCTATCGATCATATCTGCATAATATGGTTAATAATATGAGTTAGATTCACAATAATAAGAGTAATAAGTATAGTAAATGTCGTTCTATCGATCATATAATCATAATATGGGTAATAATATGAGTTGGATTGATAATAATAAGAGTAATGAGTAAAATAATTGTCGTTCTATCGATCATTTAAGCATAATATGGTTAATAATATGAGTTAGATTGATGATAATAAGAGTAATAAGTATAGTAAATGTCGTGCTATCGATCATATCTGCATAATATGGTTAATAATATGAGTTAGATTGATAATAGTGAGTGTAATAAGTATAGTAATTGTCGTTCTGTCGATCATATAAGCATAATATGGCTAATAATATGAGTTAGATTGATAATACTAAGAGTAGTGAGTATAGTAATTCTCGTTCTATCGATCATAGAAGCATAATATGGTGAATAATATGAGTTAGATTCATAATAATAAGAGTAATAAGTATAGTAATTGTCGTTCTATCGATCATATAAGCATAATATGGCTAATAATATGAGTTAGGTTGATAATAATAAGAGTAATAAGTATAGTGATTGTCGTTCTATCGATCAAATTTGCATAATATGGATAATAATATGGGTTAGATTGATAATAATAAGAGTAATGAGTATAGTAATTGTAGTTCTATCGATCATTTAAGCGTAATATGGCTAATAATATGAGTTAGATTGATAATAATAACAGTAATAAGTATAGTAATTGTCGTTCTATCGATATTATAAGCATAATATGGCTAATAATAAGAGTTAGATTGATAATATTAAGAGTAGTGAGTATAGTAATTCTCGTTCTATCGATCATATAAGCATAATATGGCTAATAATATGAGTTAGATTGATAATAATAAGAGTAATAAGTATAGTAATTGTAGTTCTATCGATCATATCTGCATAATATGGTTAATAATATGAGTTAGATTCACAATAATAAGAGTAATAAGTATAGTAATTGTCGTTCTATCGATCATATAAGCATAATATGGCTAATAATATGAGTTAGGTTGATAATAATAAGAGTAATAAGTATAGTAATTGTAGTTCTATCGATCATATCTGCATAATATGGTTAATAATATGAGTTAGATTGATAACAGTGAGTGTAATAAGTATAGTAATTGTCGTTCTGTCGATCATATTAGCATAATATAGCTAATAATATGGGTTAGATTGATAATAATAAGAGTAATGTGTATAGTAATTGTAGTTCTATCGATCATTTAAGCATAATATGGCTAATAATATGAGTTAGATTGATAATAATAACAGTAATAAGTATAGTAATTGTCGTTCTATCGATAATATAAGCATAATATGGCTAATAATATGAGTTAGATTGATAATAATAAGAGTAATGAGTATAGTAATTGTCGTTCTATCGATCATATAAGCATAATATGGCTAATAATATGAGTTAGATTGATAACAGTGAGTGTAATAAGTATAGTAGTTGTCGTTCTGTCGATCATATAAGCATAATATGGCTAATAATATGAGTTAGGCTGATAATAATAAGAGTAATAGGTATAGTAAATGTCGTGCTATCGATCATATCTGCATAATATGGTTAATAATATGAGTTAGATTCATAATAATAAGAGTAATAAGTATAGTAATTGTCGTTCTATCGATCATATAAGCATAATATGGCTAATAATATGAGTTAGGTTGATAATAATAAGAGTAATAAGTATAGTAATTGTCGTTCTATCGATAATATAAGCATAATATGGCTAATAATATGAGTTAGATTGATAATACTAAGAGTAGTGAGTATAGTAATTCTCGTTCTATCGATCATATAAGCATAATATGGCTAATAATATGAGTTAGATTGATAATAATAAGAGTAATAAGTATAGTATTTGTCGTTCTATCGATCATATAAGCATAATATGGCTAATAATATGAGTTAGATTTATAATAATAAGAGTAATAAGTATAGTAATTGTCGTTCTATCGATAATATAAGCATAATATGGCTAATAATATGAGTTAGATTGATAGTAATAACAGTAATAAGTATAGTAATTGTCGTTCTACCGATAATATAAGCATAATATGGCTAATAATATGAGTTAGATTGATAATACTAAGAGTAGTGAGTATAGTAATTCTCGTTCTATCGATCATATAAGCATAATATGGCTAATAATATGGGTTAGATTGATAATAATAAGAGTAATGAGTATAGTAATTGTAGATCTATCGATCATTTAAGCATAATATGGCTAATAATATGAGTTAGATTGATAATAATAACAGTAATAAGTATAGTAATTGGCGTTCTATCGATATTATAAGCATAATATGGCTAATAATAAGAGTTAGATTGATAATAATAAGAGTAATGAGTATAGTAATTGTAGATCTATCGATCATATCTGCATAATATGGTTAATAATATGAGTTAGATTCATAATAATAAGAGTAATAAGTATAGTAATTGTCGTTCTATCGATCATATCTGCATAATATGGCTAATAATATGAGTTAGGTTGATAATAATAAGAGTAATAAGTATAGTGATTGTCGTTCTATCGATCAAATTTGCATAATATGGTTAATAATATGAGTTATATTGATAACAGTGAGTGTAATAAGTATAGCAATTGTCGTTCTGTCGATCATATTAGCATAATATGGCTAATAATATGGGTTAGATTGATAATAATAAGAGTAATGAGTATAGTAATTGTAGTTCTATCGATCATTTAAGCATAATATGGCTAATAATATGAGTTAGATTGATAGTAATAACAGTAATAAGTATAGTAATTGTCGTTCTACCGATAATATAAGCATAATATGGCTAATAATATGAGTTAGATTGATAATACTAAGAGTAGTGAGTATAGTAATTCTCGTTCTATCGATCATATAAGCATAATATGGCTAATAATATGGGTTAGATTGATAATAATAAGAGTAATGAGTATAGTAATTGTAGATCTATCGATCATTTAAGCATAATATGGCTAATAATATGAGTTAGATTGATAATAATAACAGTAATAAGTATAGTAATTGGCGTTCTATCGATATTATAAGCATAATATGGCTAATAATAAGAGTTAGATTGATAATAATAAGAGTAATGAGTATAGTAATTGTAGATCTATCGATCATATCTGCATAATATGGTTAATAATATGAGTTAGATTCATAATAATAAGAGTAATAAGTATAGTAATTGTCGTTCTATCGATCATATAAGCATAATATGGCTAATAATATGAGTCAGATTTATAATAATAAGAGTAATAAGTATAGTAATTGTCGTTCTATCGATCATATAAGCATAATATGGCTAATAATATGAGTTAGATTGATAATAATAAGAGTAATAAGTATAGTAATTGTCGTTCTATCGATCATATCTGCATAATATGGTTAATAACATAAGTTAGATTGATAATAGTGAGTGTAATAAGTATAATAATTGTCGTTCTGTCGATCATATAAGCATAATATGGCTAATAATATGAGTTAGATTGATAATAATAAGAGTAATGAGTATAGTAATTGTCGTTCTATCGATCATATAAGCATAATATGGTTAATAACATGAGTTAGATTGATAATAGTGAGTGTAATCATTATAGTAAATGTCGTTCTATCGATCATATAAGCATAATATGGTTAATAATATGAGTTAGATTCATAATAATAAGAGTAATAAGTATAGTAATTGTCGTTCTATCGATCATATAAGCATAATATGGCTAATAATATGAGTTAGGTTGATAATAATAAGAGTAATAAGTATAGTAATTGTAGTTCTATCGATCATATCTGCATAATATGGTTAATAACATGAGTTAGATTGATAATAGTGAGTGTAATAAGTATAGTAAATGTCGTTCTGTCGATCATATTAGCATAATATAGCTAATAATATGGGTTAGATTGATAATAATAAGAGTAATGAGTATAGTAATTGTAGTTCTATCGATCATTTAAGCATAATATGGCTAATAATATGAGTTAGATTGATAATAATAACAGTAATAAGTATAGTAATTGTCGTTCTATCGATATTATAAGCATAATATGGCTAATAATAAGAGTTAGATTGATAATATTAAGAGTAGTGAGTATAGTAATTCTCGTTCTATCGATCATAGAAGCATAATATGGTTAATAATATGAGTTAGATTCATAATAATAACAGTAATAAGTATAGTAATTGGCATTCTATCGATCATATCTGCATAATATGGTTAATAATATGAGTTAGATTCATAATAATAAGAGTAATAAGTACAGTAATTGCCGTTCTATCGATCATTTAAGCATAATATGGCTAATAATATGAGTTAGATTGATAATAATAACAGTAATAAGTATAGTAATTGGCGTTCTATCGATATTATAAGCATAATATGGCTAATAATAAGAGTTAGATTGATAATAATAAGAGTAATGAGTATAGTAATTGTAGATCTATCGATCATATCTGCATAATATGGTTAATAATATGAGTTAGATTGATAATAATAAGAGTAATAAGTATAGTAATTGTCGTCCTATCGATCATATAAGCATAATATGGCTAATAATATGAGTTAGGTTGATAATAATAAGAGTAATAAGTATAGTGATTGTCGTTCTATCGATCAAATTTGCATAATATGGTTAATAATATGAGTTATATTGATAACAGTGAGTGTAATAAGTATAGTAATTGTCGTTCTGTCGATCATATTAGCATAATATGGCTAATAATATGAGTTAGATTGATAATAATAAGAGTAATGAGTATAGTAATTGTAGTTCTATCGATCATTTAAGCATAATATGGCTAATAATATGAGTTAGATTGATAATAATAACAGTAATAAGTATAGTAAATGTCGTTCTATCGATATTATAAGCATAATATGGCTAATAATAAGAGTTAGATTGATAATACTAAGAGTAGTGAGTATAGTAATTCTCGTTCTATCGATCATATAAGCATAATATGGCTAATAATATGGGTTAGATTGATAATAATAAGAGTAATGAGTATAGTAATTGTAGTTCTATCGATCATATCTGCATAATATGGTTAATAATATGAGTTAGATTGATAATAATAAGAGTAATGAGTATAGTAATTGTCGTTCTATCGATCATTTAAGCATAATATGGCTAACAATATGAGTTAGATTGATAATAATAAGAGTAGTAAGTATAGTAAATGTCGTGCTATCGATCATATCTGCATAATATGGTTAATAATATGAGTTAGATTGATAATAGTAAGAGTAATGTGTATAGTAAATGTCGTGCTATCGATCATATCTGCACAATATGGCTAATAATATGAGTTAGATTGATAATAATAAGAGTAATGAGTATAGTAATTGTCGTTCTATCGATAATATAAGCATAATATGGCTAATAATATGAGTTAGATTGATAATACTAAGAGTAGTGAGTATAGTAATTCTCGTTCTATCGATCATATCTGCACAATATGGCTAATAATATGAGTTAGATTGATAATAATAAGAGTAATAAGTATAGTAATTGTCGTCCTATCGATCATATAAGCATAATATGGCTAATAATATGAGTTAGGTTGATAATAATAAGAGTAATAAGTATAGTGATTGTCGTTCTATCGATCAAATTTGCATAATATGGTTAATAATATGAGTTATATTGATAACAGTGAGTGTAATAAGTATAGTAATTGTCGTTCTGTCGATCATATTAGCATAATATGGCTAATAATATGAGTTAGATTGATAATAATAAGAGTAATGAGTATAGTAATTGTAGTTCTATCGATCATTTAAGCATAATATGGCTAATAATATGAGTTAGATTGATAATAATAACAGTAATAAGTATAGTAAATGTCGTTCTATCGATATTATAAGCATAATATGGCTAATAATAAGAGTTAGATTGATAATACTAAGAGTAGTGAGTATAGTAATTCTCGTTCTATCGATCATATAAGCATAATATGGCTAATAATATGGGTTAGATTGATAATAATAAGAGTAATGAGTATAGTAATTGTAGTTCTATCGATCATATCTGCATAATATGGTTAATAATATGAGTTAGATTGATAATAATAAGAGTAATGAGTATAGTAATTGTCGTTCTATCGATCATTTAAGCATAATATGGCTAACAATATGAGTTAGATTGATAATAATAAGAGTAGTAAGTATAGTAAATGTCGTGCTATCGATCATATCTGCATAATATGGTTAATAATATGAGTTAGATTGATAATAGTAAGAGTAATGTGTATAGTAAATGTCGTGCTATCGATCATATCTGCACAATATGGCTAATAATATGAGTTAGATTGATAATAATAAGAGTAATGAGTATAGTAATTGTCGTTCTATCGATAATATAAGCATAATATGGCTAATAATATGAGTTAGATTGATAATACTAAGAGTAGTGAGTATAGTAATTCTCGTTCTATCGATCATAGAAGCATAATATGGTTAATAATATGAGTTAGATTGATAATAGTAAGAGTAGTGAGTATAGTAATTCTCGTTCTATTGATCATAGAAGCATAATATGGCTAATAATATGAGTTAGATTGATAATAATAAGAGTAATGAGTACAGTAATTGTAGTTCTATCGATCATATCTGCATAATATGGTTAATAATATGAGTTAGATTGATAATAATAAGAGTAATAAGTATAGTAATTGTAGTTCTATTGCTCATATAAGCATAGTATGGGTAATAATATGATTTAGATTCATAATAATAAGAGTAATAAGTATAGTAATTGTCGTTCTATCGATCATTTATGCATAATATGGCTAATAATATGAGTTAGATTGATAATAATAAGAGTAGTAAGTATAGTAAATGTCGTTCTATCGATCATATCTGCATAATATGGTTAATAACATGAGTTAGATTGATAATAGTGAGTGTAATAAGTATAGTAAATGTCGTTCTATCGATCATTTATGCATAATATGGCTAATAATAAGAGTTAGATTGATAATATTAAGAGTAGTGAGTATAGTAATTCTCGTTCTATCGATCATATAAGCATAATATGGCTAATAATATGAGTTAGATTGATAATAATAAGAGTAATAAGTATAGTAATTGTAGTTCTATCGATCATATCTGCATAATATGGTTAATAATATGAGTTAGATTCATAATAATAAGAGTAATAAGTATAGTAATTGTCGTTCTATCGATCATATAAGCATAATATGGCTAATAATATGAGTTAGGTTGATAATAATAAGAGTAATAAGTATAGTGATTGTCGTTCTACCGATCAAATTTGCATAATATGGTTAATAATATGAGTTAGATTGATAACAGTGAGTGTAATAAGTATAGTAATTGTCGTTCTCTCGATCATATTAGCATAATATGGCTAATAATATGAGTTAGATTGATAATACTAAGAGTAGTGAGTATAGTAATTGTAGTTCTATCGATCATTTAAGCATAATATGGCTAATAATATGAGTTAGATTGATAATAGTAAGAGTAATGTGTATAGTAAATGTCGTGCTATCGACCATATCTGCACAATATGGTTAATAATATGAGTTAATTGATAACAGTGAGTGTAATAAGTATAGTAATTGTCGTTCTATCGATCATATTAGCATAATATGGTTAATAATATGAATCGGATTGATAATAATAAGAGTAATATGTATAGTATTTGTCGTTCTATCGATCATTTAAGCATAATATGGCTAATAATATGAGTCAGATTTATAATAATAAGAGTAATAAGTATAGTAATTGTCGTTCTATCGATCATATCTGCATAATATGGTTAATAACATGAGTTAGATTGATAATAGTGAGTGTAATAAGTATAGTAAATGTCGTTCTATCGATCATATAATCATAATGTGGGTAATAATATGAGTTGGATTGATAATAATAAGAGTAATGAGTATAGTAATTGTAGTTGTATAGATCATATCTGCATAATATGGTTAATAATATGAGTTAGATTGATAATACTCAGAGTAGTGAGTATAGTAATTCTCGTTCTATCGATCATATAAGCATAATATGGCTAATAATATGAGTTAGATTGATAATAATAAGAGTAATAAGTATAGTAATAGTCGTTCTATCGATCATTTAAGCATAATATGGCTACTAATATGAGTTAGATTGATAGTAATAACAGTAATAAGTATAGTAATTGTCGTTCTATCGATAATATAAGCATAATATGGTTAATAATATGAGTTAGATTGATAATACTCAGAGTAGTGAGTATAGTAATTCTCGTTCTATCGATCATATAAGCATAATATGGCTAATAATATGAGTTAGATTGATAATAATAAGAGTAATGAGTATAGTAATTGTCGTTCTATCGATCATATAAGCATAATATGGCTAATAATATGAGTTAGATTGATAATACTAAGAGTAGTGTGTATAGTAATTGTAGTTCTATCGATCATTTAAGCATAATATGGCTAATAATATGAGTTGGATTGATAATAATAAAAGTAATAAGTATAGTAATTGTCGTTCTATCGATAATATAAGCATAATATGGCTAATAATATGAGTTAGATTGATAATAATAAGAGTAATGAGTATAGTAATTGTAGTTCTATAGATCATATCTGCATAATATGGTTAATAATATGAGTTAGATTCATAATAATAGGAGTAATAGGTATAGCAAATGTCGTGCTATCGATCATATCTGCATAATATGGTTAATAATATGAGTTAGATTGATAATACTAAGAGTAGTGTGTATAGTAATTGTAGTTCTATCGATCATTTAAGCATAATATGGCTAATAATATGAGTTGGATTGATAATAATAAAAGTAATAAGTATAGTAATTGTCGTTCTATCGATAATATAAGCATAATATGGCTAATAATATGAGTTAGATTGATAATAATAAGAGTAATAAGTATAGTAATTGTCGTTCTATCGATCATATAAGCATAATGTGGCTAATAATATGAGTTAGATTGATAATAATAAGAGTAATAAGTATAGTAATTGTCGTTGTATCGATATTATAAGCATAATATGGCTAATAATAAGAGTTAGGTTGATAATAATAAGAGTAATGAGTATAGTAATTGTAGTTCTATCGATCATATCTGCATAATATGGTTAATAATATGAGTTAGATTCATAATAATAAGAGTAAGAAGTATAGTAATTGTCGTTCTATCGATCATATACGCATAATATGGGTAATAATATGAGTTCAATTGATAATAATAAGAGTAATAAGTATAGTAATTGCCGTTCTATCGATCATTTAAGCATAATATGGCTAATAATATGAGTTAGATTGATAATACTAAGAGTAGTGAGTATAGTAATTCTCGTTCTATCGATCATATAAGCATAATATGGCTAATAATATGAGTTAGATTGATAATAATAAGAGTAATGAGTATAGTAATTGCAGTTCTATCGATCATATCTGCATAATATGGTTAATAATATGAGTTAGATTGATAATAATAAGAGTAATAAGTACAGTAATTGTAGTTCTATTGCTCATATAAGCATAATATGGCTAATAATATGAGTTAGGTTCATAATAATAAGAGTAATAAGTATAGTAATTGTCGTTCTATCGATCATATTAGCATAATATGGTTAATAATATGAATTAGATTGATAATAATAAGAGTAATAAGTAGAGTATTTGTCGTTCTATCGATCATATAAGCATAATATGGCTAATAATATGAGTTAGATTTATAATAATAAGAGTAATAAGTATAGTAATTGTCGTTCTATCGATCATATAAGCATAATATGGCTAATAATATGAGTTAGATTGATAATAATAAGAGTAATAAGTATAGTAATTGTCGTTCTATCGATCATATCTGCATAATATGGTTAATAACATGAGTTAGATTGATAATAGTGAGTGTAATAAGTATAGCAAATGTCGTGCTATCGATCATATCTGCATAATATGGTTAATAATATGAGTTAGATTGATAATAATAAGAGTAATAAGTAGAGTAATTGTCGTTCTATCGATCATATAAGCATAATATGGTTAATAATATGAGTTAGATTGATAATAATAAGAGTAATAAGTATAGTAATTGTCGTTCTATCGATCATTTATGCATAATATGGCTAATAATATGAGTTAGATTGATAATAATAAGAGTAGTAAGTATAGTAAATGTCGTTCTATCGATCATATCTGCATAATATGGTTAATAACATGAGTTAGATTGATAATAGTGAGTGTAATAAGTATAGTAAATGTCGTTCTATCGATCATTTATGCATAATATGGCTAATAATAAGAGTTAGATTGATAATATTAAGAGTAGTGAGTATAGTAATTCTCGTTCTATCGATCATATAAGCATAATATGGCTAATAATATGAGTTAGATTGATAATAATAAGAGTAATAAGTATAGTAATTGTAGTTCTATCGATCATATCTGCATAATATGGTTAATAATATGAGTTAGATTCATAATAATAAGAGTAATAAGTATAGTAATTGTCGTTCTATCGATCATATAAGCATAATATGGCTAATAATATGAGTTAGGTTGATAATAATAAGAGTAATAAGTATAGTGATTGTCGTTCTACCGATCAAATTTGCATAATATGGTTAATAATATGAGTTAGATTGATAACAGTGAGTGTAATAAGTATAGTAATTGTCGTTCTCTCGATCATATTAGCATAATATGGCTAATAATATGAGTTAGATTGATAATACTAAGAGTAGTGAGTATAGTAATTGTAGTTCTATCGATCATATCTGTATAATATGGTTAATAATATGAGTTAGATTGATAATAGTAAGAGTAGTGAGTATAGTAATTGTCGTTCTATCGATCATATAAGCATAATATGGCTAATAATATGAGTTAGATTGATAATAATAAGAGTAATAAGAATAGTAATTGTCGTTCTATCGATCATTTAAGCATAATATGGCTAATAATATGAGTTAGATTGATAGTAATAACAGTAATAAGTATAGTAATTGTCGTTCTATCGATCATATCTGCATAATATGGTTAATAATATGAGTTAGATTCATAATAATAAGAGTAATAAGTATAGTAATTGTCGTTCTATCGATCATATAAGCATAATATGGCTAATAATATGAGTTAGGTTGATAATAATAAGAGTAATAAGTATAGTGATTGTCGTTCTACCGACCAAATTTGCATAATATGGTTAATAATATGAGTTAGATTGATAACAGTGAGTGTAATAAGTATAGTAATTGTCGTTCTCTCGATCATATTAGCATAATATGGCTAATAATATGAGTTAGATTGATAATACTAAGAGTAGTGAGTATAGTAATTGTAGTTCTATCGATCATATCTGTATAATATGGTTAATAATATGAGTTAGATTGATAATAGTAAGAGTAGTGAGTATAGTAATTGTCGTTCTATCGATCATATAAGCATAATATGGCTAATAATATGAGTTAGATTGATAATAATAAGAGTAATAAGAATAGTAATTGTCGTTCTATCGATCATTTAAGCATAATATGGCTAATAATATGAGTTAGATTGATAGTAATAACAGTAATAAGTATAGTAATTGTCGTTCTATCGATCATTTATGCATAATATGGCTAATAATATGAATTAGATTGATAATAATAAGAGTAATAAGTATAGTATTTGTCGTTCTATCGATCATATAACCATAATATGGCTAATAATATGAGTTAGATTGATAATAATAAGAGTAATAAGTATAGTAATTGTCGTTCTATCGATCATATCTGCATAATATGGTTAATAACATGAGTTAGATTGATAATAGTGAGTGTAATAGGTATAGTAAATGTCGTTCTATCGATCATTTATGCATAATATGGCTAATAATAAGAGTTAGATTGATGATATTAAGAGTAGTGAGTATAGTAATTCTCGTTCTATCGATCATATAAGCATAATATGGCTAATAATATGAGTTAGATTGATAATAATAAGAGTAATAAGTATAGTAATTATAGTTCTATCGATCATATCTGCATAATATGGTTAATAATATGAGTTAGATTCATAATAATAAGAGTAATAAGTATAGTAATTGTCGTTCTATCGATCATATAAGCATAATATGGCTAATAATATGAGTTAGTTTGATAATAATAAGAGTAATAAGTATAGTGATTGTCGTTCTCTCGATCATATTAGCATAATATGGCTAATAATATGAGTTAGATTGATAATACTAAGAGTAGTGAGTATAGTAATTGTCGTTCTATCGATCATATAAGCATAATATGGCTAATAATATGAGTTAGATTGATAATAATAAGAGTAATAAGAATAGTAATTGTCGTTCTATCGATCATTTAAGCATAATATGGCTAATAATATGAGTTAGATTGATAGTAATAACAGTAATAAGTATAGTAATTGTCGTTCTATCGATCATTTATGCATAATATGGCTAATAATATGAATTAGATTGATAATAATAAGAGTAATAAGTATAGTATTTGTCGTTCTATCGATCATATAACCATAATATGGCTAATAATATGAGTTAGATTGATAATAATAAGAGTAATAAGTATAGTAATTGTCGTTCTATCGATCATATCTGCATAATATGGTTAATAACATGAGTTAGATTGATAATAGTGAGTGTAATAGGTATAGTAAATGTCGTTCTATCGATCATTTATGCATAATATGGCTAATAATAAGAGTTAGATTGATAATATTAAGAGTAGTGAGTATAGTAATTCTCGTTCTATCGATCATATAAGCATAATATGGCTAATAATATGAGTTAGATTGATAATAATAAGAGTAATAAGTATAGTAATTATAGTTCTATCGATCATATCTGCATAATATGGTTAATAATATGAGTTAGATTCATAATAATAAGAGTAATAAGTATAGTAATTGTCGTTCTATCGATCATATAAGCATAATATGGCTAATAATATGAGTTAGTTTGATAATAATAAGAGTAATAAGTATAGTGATTGTCGTTCTCTCGATCATATTAGCATAATATGGCTAATAATATGAGTTAGATTGATAATACTAAGAGTAGTGAGTATAGTAATTGTAGATCTATCGATCATTTAAGCATAATATGGCTAATAATATGAGTTGGATTGATAATAATAAAAGTAATAAGTATAGTAATTGCCGTTCTATCGATAATATAAGCATAATATGGCTAATAATATGAGTTAGGTTCACAATAATAAGAGTAATAAGTATAGTAATTGTCGTTCTATCGATCATATCTGCATAATATGGTTAATAATATGAGTTAGATTCATAATAATAAGAGTAATAAGTATAGTAATTCTCGTTCTATCGATCATAGAGGCATAATATGGCTAATAATATTAGTTAGATCGATAATAATAAGAGTAATGAGTATAGTAATTGTAGTTCTATCGATCATATCTGCATAATATGGTTAATAATATGAGTTAGATTGATAATAATAAGAGTAATAAGTATAGTAATTGTCGTTCTATCGATATTATAAGCATAATATGGCTAATAATATGAGTTAGGTTGATAATAATAAGAGTAATAAGTATAGTGATTGTCGTTCTACCGACCAAATTTGCATAATATGGTTAATAATATGAGTTAGATTGATAACAGTGAGTGTAATAAGTATAGTAATTGTCGTTCTATCGATCATATTAGCATAATATGGTTAATAATATGAATTAGATTGATAATAATAAGAGTAATAAGTATAGTATTTGTCGTTCTATCGATCATATAAGCATAATATGGCTAATAATATGAGTTAGATTTATAATAATAAGAGTAATAAGTATAGTAATTGTCGTTCTATCGATCATATAAGCATAATATGGCTAATAATATGAGTTAGATTGATAATAATAAGAGTAATAAGTATAGTAATTGTCGTTCTATCGATCATATCTGCATAATATGGTTAATAACATGAGTTAGATTGATAATAGTGAGTGTAATAAGTATAGCAAATGTCGTGCTATCGATCATATCTGCATAATATGGTTAATAATATGAGTTAGATTGATAATAATAAGAGTAATAAGTAGAGTAATTGTCGTTCTATCGATCATATAAGCATAATATGGTTAATAATATGAGTTAGATTGATAATAATAAGAGTAATAAGTATAGTAATTGTCGTTCTATCGATCATATAAGCATAATGTGGCTAATAATATGAGTTAGATTGATAATGATAAGAGTAATAAGTATAGTAATTGTCGTTCTATCGATATTATAAGCATAATATGGCTAATAATAAGAGTTAGATTGATAATAATAAGAGTAATGAGTATAGTAATTGTAGTTCTATCGATCATATCTGCATAATATGGTTAATAATATGAGTTAGATTCATAATAATAAGAGTAATAAGTATAGTAATTGTCGTTCTATCGATCATATAAGCATAATATGGCTAATAATATGGGTTAGGCTGATAATAATAAGAGTAATAAGTATAGTGATTGTCGTTCTACCGATCAAATTTGCATAATATGGTTAATAATATGAGTTAGATTGATGACAGTGAGTGTAATAAGTATAGTAATTGTCGTTCTCTCGATCATATTAGCATAATATGGCTAATAATATGAGTTAGATTGATAATACTAAGCGTAGTGAGTATAGTAATTGTAGTTCTATCGATCATTTAAGCATAATATGGCTAATAATATGAGTTAGATTGATAATACTAAGAGTAGTGAGTATAGTAATTCTCGTTCTATCGATCATAGAAGCATAATATGGTTAATAATATGAGTTAGATTGATAATAGTAAGAGTAGTGAGTATAGTAATTCTCGTTCTATCGATCATAGAAGCATAATATGGCTAATAATATGAGTTAGATTGATAATAATAAGAGTAATGAGTACAGTAATTGTAGTTCTATCGATCATATCTGCATAATATGGTTAATAATATGAGTTAGATTGATAATAATAAGAGTAATAAGTATAGTAATTGTAGTTCTATTGCTCATATAAGCATAGTATGGGTAATAATATGATTTAGATTCATAATAATAAGAGTAATAAGTATAGTAATTGTCGTTCTATCGATCATTTATGCATAATATGGCTAATAATATGAGTTAGATTGATAATAATAAGAGTAGTAAGTATAGTAAATGTCGTTCTATCGATCATATCTGCATAATATGGTTAATAACATGAGTTAGATTGATAATAGTGAGTGTAATAAGTATAGTAAATGTCGTTCTATCGATCATTTATGCATAATATGGCTAATAATAAGAGTTAGATTGATAATATTAAGAGTAGTGAGTATAGTAATTCTCGTTCTATCGATCATATAAGCATAATATGGCTAATAATATGAGTTAGATTGATAATAATAAGAGTAATAAGTATAGTAATTGTAGTTCTATCGATCATATCTGCATAATATGGTTAATAATATGAGTTAGATTCATAATAATAAGAGTAATAAGTATAGTAATTGTCGTTCTATCGATCATATAAGCATAATATGGCTAATAATATGAGTTAGGTTGATAATAATAAGAGTAATAAGTATAGTGATTGTCGTTCTACCGATCAAATTTGCATAATATGGTTAATAATATGAGTTAGATTGATAACAGTGAGTGTAATAAGTATAGTAATTGTCGTTCTCTCGATCATATTAGCATAATATGGCTAATAATATGAGTTAGATTGATAATACTAAGAGTAGTGAGTATAGTAATTGTAGTTCTATCGATCATTTAAGCATAATATGGCTAATAATATGAGTTGGATTGATAATAATAAAAGTAATAAGTATAGTAATTGTCGTTCTATCGATAATATAAGCATAATATGGCTAATAATATGAGTTAGATTGATAATACTAAGAGTAGTGAGTATAGTAATTCTCGTTCTATCGATCATAGAAGCATAATATGGTTAATAATATGAGTTAGATTGATAATAGTAAGAGTAGTGAGTATAGTAATTCTCGTTCTATCGATCATAGAAGCATAATATGGCTAATAATATGAGTTAGATTGATAATAATAAGAGTAATGAGTACAGTAATTGTAGTTCTATCGATCATATCTGCATAATATGGTTAATAATATGAGTTAGATTGATAATAATAAGAGTAATAAGTATAGTAATTGTAGTTCTATTGCTCATATAAGCATAGTATGGGTAATAATATGATTTAGATTCATAATAATAAGAGTAATAAGTATAGTAATTGTCGTTCTATCGATCATTTATGCATAATATGGCTAATAATATGAGTTAGATTGATAATAATAAGAGTAGTAAGTATAGTAAATGTCGTTCTATCGATCATATCTGCATAATATGGTTAATAACATGAGTTAGATTGATAATAGTGAGTGTAATAAGTATAGTAAATGTCGTTCTATCGATCATTTATGCATAATATGGCTAATAATAAGAGTTAGATTGATAATATTAAGAGTAGTGAGTATAGTAATTCTCGTTCTATCGATCATATAAGCATAATATGGCTAATAATATGAGTTAGATTGATAATAATAAGAGTAATAAGTATAGTAATTGTAGTTCTATCGATCATATCTGCATAATATGGTTAATAATATGAGTTAGATTCATAATAATAAGAGTAATAAGTATAGTAATTGTCGTTCTATCGATCATATAAGCATAATATGGCTAATAATATGAGTTAGGTTGATAATAATAAGAGTAATAAGTATAGTGATTGTCGTTCTACCGATCAAATTTGCATAATATGGTTAATAATATGAGTTAGATTGATAACAGTGAGTGTAATAAGTATAGTAATTGTCGTTCTCTCGATCATATTAGCATAATATGGCTAATAATATGAGTTAGATTGATAATACTAAGAGTAGTGAGTATAGTAATTGTAGTTCTATCGATCATATCTGTATAATATGGTTAATAATATGAGTTAGATTGATAATAGTAAGAGTAGTGAGTATAGTAATTGTCGTTCTATCGATCATATAAGCATAATATGGCTAATAATATGAGTTAGATTGATAATAATAAGAGTAATAAGAATAGTAATTGTCGTTCTATCGATCATTTAAGCATAATATGGCTAATAATATGAGTTAGATTGATAGTAATAACAGTAATAAGTATAGTAATTGTCGTTCTATCGATCATATCTGCATAATATGGTTAATAATATGAGTTAGATTCATAATAATAAGAGTAATAAGTATAGTAATTGTCGTTCTATCGATCATATAAGCATAATATGGCTAATAATATGAGTTAGGTTGATAATAATAAGAGTAATAAGTATAGTGATTGTCGTTCTACCGACCAAATTTGCATAATATGGTTAATAATATGAGTTAGATTGATAACAGTGAGTGTAATAAGTATAGTAATTGTCGTTCTCTCGATCATATTAGCATAATATGGCTAATAATATGAGTTAGATTGATAATACTAAGAGTAGTGAGTATAGTAATTGTAGTTCTATCGATCATATCTGTATAATATGGTTAATAATATGAGTTAGATTGATAATAGTAAGAGTAGTGAGTATAGTAATTGTCGTTCTATCGATCATATAAGCATAATATGGCTAATAATATGAGTTAGATTGATAATAATAAGAGTAATAAGAATAGTAATTGTCGTTCTATCGATCATTTAAGCATAATATGGCTAATAATATGAGTTAGATTGATAGTAATAACAGTAATAAGTATAGTAATTGTCGTTCTATCGATCATTTATGCATAATATGGCTAATAATATGAATTAGATTGATAATAATAAGAGTAATAAGTATAGTATTTGTCGTTCTATCGATCATATAACCATAATATGGCTAATAATATGAGTTAGATTGATAATAATAAGAGTAATAAGTATAGTAATTGTCGTTCTATCGATCATATCTGCATAATATGGTTAATAACATGAGTTAGATTGATAATAGTGAGTGTAATAGGTATAGTAAATGTCGTTCTATCGATCATTTATGCATAATATGGCTAATAATAAGAGTTAGATTGATAATATTAAGAGTAGTGAGTATAGTAATTCTCGTTCTATCGATCATATAAGCATAATATGGCTAATAATATGAGTTAGATTGATAATAATAAGAGTAATAAGTATAGTAATTATAGTTCTGTCGATCATATCTGCATAATATGGTTAATAATATGAGTTAGATTCATAATAATAAGAGTAATAAGTATAGTAATTGTCGTTCTATCGATCATATAAGCATAATATGGCTAATAATATGAGTTAGTTTGATAATAATAAGAGTAATAAGTATAGTGATTGTCGTTCTCTCGATCATATTAGCATAATATGGCTAATAATATGAGTTAGATTGATAATACTAAGAGTAGTGAGTATAGTAATTGTAGATCTATCGATCATTTAAGCATAATATGGCTAATAATATGAGTTGGATTGATAATAATAAAAGTAATAAGTATAGTAATTGCCGTTCTATCGATAATATAAGCATAATATGGCTAATAATATGAGTTAGGTTCACAATAATAAGAGTAATAAGTATAGTAATTGTCGTTCTATCGATCATATCTGCATAATATGGTTAATAATATGAGTTAGATTCATAATAATAAGAGTAATAAGTATAGTAATTCTCGTTCTATCGATCATAGAGGCATAATATGGCTAATAATATTAGTTAGATCGATAATAATAAGAGTAATGAGTATAGTAATTGTAGTTCTATCGATCATATCTGCATAATATGGTTAATAATATGAGTTAGATTGATAATAATAAGAGTAATAAGTATAGTAATTGTCGTTCTATCGATATTATAAGCATAATATGGCTAATAATAAGAGTTAGATTGATAATAATAAGAGTAATAAGTATAGTAATTGTCGCTCTATCGATCATTTAAACATAATATGGCTAATAATATGAGTTAGATTGATAGTAATAACAGTAATAAGTATAGTAATTGTCGTTCTACCGATAATATAAGCATAATATGGCTAATAATATGAGTTAGATTGATAATACTAAGAGTAGTGAGTATAGTAATTCTCGTTCTATCGATCATATAAGCATAATATGGCTAATAATATGGATTAGATTGATAATAATAAGAGTAATGAGTATAGTAATTTTAGTTCTATCGATCATTTAAGCATAATATGGCTAGTAATATGAGTTAGATTGATAATAATAACAGTAGTAAGTATAGTAATTGGCGTTCTATCGATGTTATAAGCATAATATGGCTAATAATAAGAGTTAGATTGATAATAATAAGAGTAATGAGTATAGTAATTGTAGTTCTATCGATCATATCTGCATAATATGGTTAATAATATGAGTTAGATTGATAACAGTGAGTGTATTAAGTATAGTAATTGTCGTTCTGTCGATCATATTAGCATAATATAGCTAATAATATGGGTTAGATTGATAATAATAAGAGTAATGAGTATAGTAATTGTAGTTCTATCGATCATTTAAGCATAATATGGCTAATAATATGAGTTAGATTGATAATAATAACAGTAATAAGTATAGTAATTGTCGTTCTATCGATAATATAAGCATAATATGGCTAATAATATGAGTTAGATTGATAATAATAAGAGTAATGAGTATAGTAATTGTCGTTCTATCGATCATATAAGCATAATATGGCTAATAATATGAGTTAGATTGATAACAGTGAGTGTAATAAGTATAGTAGTTGTCGTTCTGTCGATCATATAAGCATAATATGGCTAATAATATGAGTTAGGCTGATAATAATAAGAGTAATAGGTATAGTAAATGTCGTGCTATCGATCATATCTGCATAATATGGTTAATAATATGAGTTAGATTCATAATAATAAGAGTAATAAGTATAGTAATTGTCGTTCTATCGATCATATAAGCATAATATGGCTAATAATATGAGTTAGGTTGATAATAATAAGAGTAATAAGTATAGTAATTGTCGTTCTATCGATAATATAAGCATAATATGGCTAATAATATGAGTTAGATTGATAATACTAAGAGTAGTGAGTATAGTAATTCTCGTTCTATCGATCATATAAGCATAATATGGCTAATAATATGAGTTAGATTGATAATAATAAGAGTAATAAGCATAGTATTTGTCGTTCTATCGATCATATAAGCATAATATGGCTAATAATATGAGTTAGATTGATAGTAATAACAGTAATAAGTATAGTAATTGTCGTTCTACCGATAATATAAGCATAATGTGGCTAATAATATGAGTTAGATTGATAATACTAAGAGTAGTGAGTATAGTAATTCTCGTTCTATCGATCATATAAGCATAATATGGCTAATAATATGGGTTAGATTGATAATAATAAGAGTAATGAGTATAGTAATTGTAGATCTATCGATCATTTAAGCATAATATGGCTAATAATATGAGTTAGATTGATAATAATAACAGTAATAAGTATAGTAATTGGCGTTCTATCGATATTATAAGCATAATATGGCTAATAATAAGAGTTAGATTGATAATAATAAGAGTAATGAGTATAGTAATTGTAGATCTATCGATCATATCTGCATAATATGGTTAATAATATGAGTTAGATTCATAATAATAAGAGTAATAAGTATAGTAATTGTCGTTCTATCGATCATATCTGCATAATATGGTTAATAACATAAGTTAGATTGATAATAGTGAGTGTAATAAGTATAATAATTGTCGTTCTGTCGATCATATAAGCATAATATGGCTAATAATATGAGTTAGATTGATAATAATAAGAGTAATGAGTATAGTAATTGTCGTTCTATCGATCATATAAGCATAATATGGTTAATAACATGAGTTAGATTGATAATAGTGAGTGTAATAATTATAGTGAATGTCGTTCTATCGATCATATAAGCATAATATGGTTAATAATATGAGTTAGATTCATAATAATAAGAGTAATAAGTATAGTAATTGTCGTTCTATCGATCATATAAGCATAATATGGGTAATAATATGAGTTAAATTGATAATAATAAGAGTAATAAGTACAGTAATTGCCGTTCTATCGATCATTTAAGCATAATATGGTTAATAATATGAGTTAGATTGATAATAGTAAGAGTAGTGAGTATAGTAATTGTCGTTCTATCGATCATATAAGCATAATATGGCTAATAATATGAGTTAGATTGATAATAATAAGAGTAATAAGAATAGTAATTGTCGTTCTATCGATCATTTAAGCATAATATGGCTAATAATATGAGTTAGATTGATAGTAATAACAGTAATAAGTATAGTAATTGTCGTTCTATCGATCATATCTGCATAATATGGTTAATAATATGAGTTAGATTCATAATAATAAGAGTAATAAGTATAGTAATTGTCGTTCTATCGATCATATAAGCATAATATGGCTAATAATATGAGTTAGGTTGATAATAATAAGAGTAATAAGTATAGTGATTGTCGTTCTACCGACCAAATTTGCATAATATGGTTAATAATATGAGTTAGATTGATAACAGTGAGTGTAATAAGTATAGTAATTGTCGTTCTCTCGATCATATTAGCATAATATGGCTAATAATATGAGTTAGATTGATAATACTAAGAGTAGTGAGTATAGTAATTGTAGTTCTATCGATCATATCTGTATAATATGGTTAATAATATGAGTTAGATTGATAATAGTAAGAGTAGTGAGTATAGTAATTGTCGTTCTATCGATCATATAAGCATAATATGGCTAATAATATGAGTTAGATTGATAATAATAAGAGTAATAAGAATAGTAATTGTCGTTCTATCGATCATTTAAGCATAATATGGCTAATAATATGAGTTAGATTGATAGTAATAACAGTAATAAGTATAGTAATTGTCGTTCTATCGATCATTTATGCATAATATGGCTAATAATATGAATTAGATTGATAATAATAAGAGTAATAAGTATAGTATTTGTCGTTCTATCGATCATATAACCATAATATGGCTAATAATATGAGTTAGATTGATAATAATAAGAGTAATAAGTATAGTAATTGTCGTTCTATCGATCATATCTGCATAATATGGTTAATAACATGAGTTAGATTGATAATAGTGAGTGTAATAGGTATAGTAAATGTCGTTCTATCGATCATTTATGCATAATATGGCTAATAATAAGAGTTAGATTGATAATATTAAGAGTAGTGAGTATAGTAATTCTCGTTCTATCGATCATATAAGCATAATATGGCTAATAATATGAGTTAGATTGATAATAATAAGAGTAATAAGTATAGTAATTATAGTTCTATCGATCATATCTGCATAATATGGTTAATAATATGAGTTAGATTCATAATAATAAGAGTAATAAGTATAGTAATTGTCGTTCTATCGATCATATAAGCATAATATGGCTAATAATATGAGTTAGTTTGATAATAATAAGAGTAATAAGTATAGTGATTGTCGTTCTCTCGATCATATTAGCATAATATGGCTAATAATATGAGTTAGATTGATAATACTAAGAGTAGTGAGTATAGTAATTGTAGATCTATCGATCATTTAAGCATAATATGGCTAATAATATGAGTTGGATTGATAATAATAAAAGTAATAAGTATAGTAATTGCCGTTCTATCGATAATATAAGCATAATATGGCTAATAATATGAGTTAGGTTCACAATAATAAGAGTAATAAGTATAGTAATTGTCGTTCTATCGATCATATCTGCATAATATGGTTAATAATATGAGTTAGATTCATAATAATAAGAGTAATAAGTATAGTAATTCTCGTTCTATCGATCATAGAGGCATAATATGGCTAATAATATTAGTTAGATCGATAATAATAAGAGTAATGAGTATAGTAATTGTAGTTCTATCGATCATATCTGCATAATATGGTTAATAATATGAGTTAGATTGATAATAATAAGAGTAATAAGTATAGTAATTGTCGTTCTATCGATATTATAAGCATAATATGGCTAATAATAAGAGTTAGATTGATAATAATAAGAGTAATAAGTATAGTAATTGTCGCTCTATCGATCATTTAAACATAATATGGCTAATAATATGAGTTAGATTGATAGTAATAACAGTAATAAGTATAGTAATTGTCGTTCTACCGATAATATAAGCATAATATGGCTAATAATATGAGTTAGATTGATAATACTAAGAGTAGTGAGTATAGTAATTCTCGTTCTATCGATCATATAAGCATAATATGGCTAATAATATGGATTAGATTGATAATAATAAGAGTAATGAGTATAGTAATTTTAGTTCTATCGATCATTTAAGCATAATATGGCTAGTAATATGAGTTAGATTGATAATAATAACAGTAGTAAGTATAGTAATTGGCGTTCTATCGATGTTATAAGCATAATATGGCTAATAATAAGAGTTAGATTGATAATAATAAGAGTAATGAGTATAGTAATTGTAGTTCTATCGATCATATCTGCATAATATGGTTAATAATATGAGTTAGATTGATAACAGTGAGTGTAATAAGTATAGTAGTTGTCGTTCTGTCGATCATATAAGCATAATATGGCTAATAATATGAGTTAGGCTGATAATAATAAGAGTAATAGGTATAGTAAATGTCGTGCTATCGATCATATCTGCATAATATGGTTAATAATATGAGTTAGATTCATAATAATAAGAGTAATAAGTATAGTAATTGTCGTTCTATCGATCATATAAGCATAATATGGCTAATAATATGAGTTAGGTTGATAATAATAAGAGTAATAAGTATAGTAATTGTCGTTCTATCGATAATATAAGCATAATATGGCTAATAATATGAGTTAGATTGATAATACTAAGAGTAGTGAGTATAGTAATTCTCGTTCTATCGATCATATAAGCATAATATGGCTAATAATATGAGTTAGATTGATAATAATAAGAGTAATAAGCATAGTATTTGTCGTTCTATCGATCATATAAGCATAATATGGCTAATAATATGAGTTAGATTGATAGTAATAACAGTAATAAGTATAGTAATTGTCGTTCTACCGATAATATAAGCATAATGTGGCTAATAATATGAGTTAGATTGATAATACTAAGAGTAGTGAGTATAGTAATTCTCGTTCTATCGATCATATAAGCATAATATGGCTAATAATATGGGTTAGATTGATAATAATAAGAGTAATGAGTATAGTAATTGTAGATCTATCGATCATTTAAGCATAATATGGCTAATAATATGAGTTAGATTGATAATAATAACAGTAATAAGTATAGTAATTGGCGTTCTATCGATCATATAAGCATAATATGGGTAATAATATGAGTTAAATTGATAATAATAGGAGTAATAAGTATAGTAATTGTAGTTCTATCGATCATATCTGCATAATATGGTTAATAATATGAGTTAGATTCATAATAATAAGAGTAATAAGTATAGTAATTGTCGTTCTATCGATCATATCTGCATAATATGGTTAATAACATAAGTTAGATTGATAATAGTGAGTGTAATAAGTATAATAATTGTCGTTCTGTCGATCATATAAGCATAATATGGCTAATAATATGAGTTAGATTGATAATAATAAGAGTAATGAGTATAGTAATTGTCGTTCTATCGATCATATAAGCATAATATGGTTAATAACATGAGTTAGATTGATAATAGTGAGTGTAATAATTATAGTGAATGTCGTTCTATCGATCATATAAGCATAATATGGTTAATAATATGAGTTAGATTCATAATAATAAGAGTAATAAGTATAGTAATTGTCGTTCTATCGATCATATAAGCATAATATGGGTAATAATATGAGTTAAATTGATAATAATAAGAGTAATAAGTACAGTAATTGCCGTTCTATCGATCATTTAAGCATAATATGGCTAATAATATGAGTTAGATTGATAATACTAAGAGTAGTGAGTATAGTAATTCTCGTTCTATCGATCATATAAGCATAATATGGCCAATAATATGAGTTAGATTGATAATAATAAGAGTAATGAGTATAGTAATTGTAGTTCTATCGATCATATCTGCATAATATGGTTAATAATATGAGTTAGATTCATAATAATAAGAGTAATAAGTAGAGTAATTGTCGTTCTATCGATCATATAAGCATAATATGGGTAATAATATGAGTTAAATTGATAATAATAAGAGTAATAAGTACAGTAATTGCCGTTCTATCGATCATTTAAGCATAATATGGCTAATAATATGAGTTGGATTGATAATACTAAGAGTAGTGAGTATAGTAATTCTCGTTCTATCGATCATATAAGCATAATATGGCTAATAATATGGATTAGATTGATAATAATAAGACTAATGAGTATAGTAATTGTAGTTCTATCGATCATATCTGCATAATATGGTAATAATATGAGTTAGATTCATAATAATAAGAGTAATAAGTATAGTAATTGGCGTTCTATCGATATTATAACCATAATATGGCTAATAATAAGAGTTAGATCGATAATAATAAGAGTAATGAGTACAGTAATTGTAGTTCTATCGATCATATCTGCATAATATGGTTAATAATATGAGTTAGATTCATAACAGTGAGTGTAATAAGTATAGTAATTGTCGTTCTGTCGATCATATTAGCATAATATAGCTAATAATATGGGTTAGATTGATAATAATAAGAGTAATGAGTATAGTAATTGTAGTTCTATCGATCATTTAAGCATAATATGGCTAATAATATGAGTTAGATTGATAATAATAACAGTAATAAGTATAGTAATTGTCGTTCTATCGATATTATAAGCATAATATGGCTAATAATAAGAGTTAGATTGATAATATTAGGAGTAGTGAGTATAGTAATTCTCGTTCTATCGATCATATAAGCATAATATGGCTAATAATATGAGTTAGATTGATAATAATAGGAGTAATAAGTATAGTAATTGTAGTTCTATCGATCATATCTGCATAATATGGTTAATAATATGAGTTAGATTCATAATAATAAGAGTAATAAGTATAGTAATTGTCGTTCTATCGATCATATAAGCATAATATGGCTAATAATATGAGTTAGGTTGATAATAATAAGAGTAATAAGTATAGTGATTGTCGTTCTACCGATCAAATTTGCATAATATGGTTAATAATATGTGTTAGATTGATAACAGTGAGTGTAATAAGTATAGTAATTGTCGTTCTCTCGATCATATTAGCATAATATGGCTAATAATATGAGTTAGATTGATAATACTAAGAGAAGTGAGTATAGTAATTGTAGTTCTATCGATCATTTAAGCATAATATGGCTAATAATATGAGTTGGATTGATAATAATAAAAGTAGTAAGTATAGTAATTGTCGTTCTATCGATAATATAAGCATAATATGGCTAATAATATGAGTTAGATTGATAATACTAAGAGTAGTGAGTATAGTAATTCTCGTTCTATCGATCATATAAGCATAATATGGCCAATAATATGAGTTAGATTGATAATAATAAGAGTAATGAGTATAGTAATTGTAGTTCTATCGATCATATCTGCATAATATGGTTAATAATATGAGTTAGATTCATAATAATAAGAGTAATAAGTACAGTAATTGCCGTTCTATCGATCATTTAAGCATAATATGGCTAATAATATGAGTTAGATTGATAATACTAAGAGTAGTGAGTATAGTAATTCTCGTTCTATCGATCATATAAGCATAATATGGCTAATAATATGGATTAGATTGATAATAATAAGACTAATGAGTATAGTAATTGTAGTTCTATCGATCATATCTGCATAATATGGTTAATAATATGAGTTAGATTGATAATAATAAGAGTAATGAGTATAGTAATTGTCGTTCTATCGATCATTTAAGCATAATATGGTTAATAACATGAGTTAGATTGATAATAGTGAGTGTAATAATTATAGTAAATGTCGTTCTATCGATCATATAAGCATAATATGGTTAATAATATGAGTTAGATTCATAATAATAAGAGTAATAAGTATAGTAATTGTCGTTCTATCGATCATATAAGCATAATATGGCTAATAATATGAGTTAGATTGATAATAATAAGAGTAGTAAGTATAGTAAATGTCGTGCTATCGATCATATCTGCATAATATGGTTAATAATATGAGTTAGATTAATAATAGTAAGAGTAATGTGTATAGTAAATGTCGTGCTATCGATCATATCTGCATAATATGGTTAATAATATGAGTTAGATTCACAATAATAAGAGTAATAAGTATAGTAAATGTCGTTCTATCGATCATATAATCATAATATGGGTAATAATATGAGTTGGATTGATAATAATAAGAGTAATGAGTAAAATAATTGTCGTTCTATCGATCATTTAAGCATAATATGGTTAATAATATGAGTTAGATTGATGATAATAAGAGTAATAAGTATAGTAAATGTCGTGCTATCGATCATATCTGCATAATATGGTTAATAATATGAGTTAGATTGATAATAGTGAGTGTAATAAGTATAGTAATTGTCGTTCTGTCGATCATATAAGCATAATATGGCTAATAATATGAGTTAGATTGATAATACTAAGAGTAGTGAGTATAGTAATTCTCGTTCTATCGATCATAGAAGCATAATATGGTTAATAATATGAGTTAGATTCATAATAATAAGAGTAATAAGTATAGTAATTGTCGTTCTATCGATCATATAAGCATAATATGGCTAATAATATGAGTTAGGTTGATAATAATAAGAGTAATAAGTATAGTGATTGTCGTTCTATCGATCAAATTTGCATAATATGGATAATAATATGAGTTAGATTGATAACAGTGAGTGTAATAAGTATAGTAATTGTCGTTCTGTCGATCATATTAGCATAATATGGCTAATAATATGGGTTAGATTGATAATAATAAGAGTAATGAGTATAGTAATTGTAGTTCTATCGATCATTTAAGCATAATATGGCTAATAATATGAGTTAGATTGATAATAATAACAGTAATAAGTATAGTAATTGTCGTTCTATCGATATTATAAGCATAATATGGCTAATAATAAGAGTTAGATTGATAATATTAAGAGTAGTGAGTATAGTAATTCTCGTTCTATCGATCATATAAGCATAATATGGCTAATAATATGAGTTAGATTGATAATAATAAGAGTAATAAGTATAGTAATTGTAGTTCTATCGATCATATCTGCATAATATGGTTAATAATATGAGTTAGATTCACAATAATAAGAGTAATAAGTATAGTAATTGTCGTTCTATCGATCATATAAGCATAATATGGCTAATAATATGAGTTAGGTTGATAATAATAAGAGTAATAAGTATAGTAATTGTAGTTCTATCGATCATATCTGCATAATATGGTTAATAACATGAGTTAGATTGATAATAGTGAGTGTAACAAGTATAGTAAATGTCGTTCTGTCGATCATATTAGCATAATATAGCTAATAATATGAGTTAGATTGATAATAATAAGAGTAATGAGTATAGTAATTGTAGTTCTATCGATCATTTAAGCATAATATGGCTAATAATATGAGTTAGATTGATAATAATAAGAGTAATGAGTATAGTAATTGTAGTTCTATCGATCATATCTGCATAATATGGTTAATAATATAAGTTAGATTGATAACAGTGAGTGTAATAAGTATAGTAATTGTCGTTCTGTCGATCATATTAGCATAATATAGCTAATAATATGGGTTAGATTGATAATAATAAGAGTAATGAGTATAGTAATTGTAGTTCTATCGATCATTTAAGCATAATATGGCTAATAATATGAGTTAGATTGATAATAATAACAGTAATAAGTATAGTAATTGTCGTTCTATCGATAATATAAGCATAATAGGGCTAATAATATGAGTTAGATCGATAATAATAAGTGTAATGAGTATAGTAATTGTCGTTCTATCGATCATATAAGCATAATATGGCTAATAATATGAGTTAGATTGATAACAGTGAGTGTAATAAGTATAGTAGTTGTCGTTCTGTCGATCATATAAGCATAATATGGCTAATAATATGAGTTAGGCTGATAATAATAAGAGTAATAGGTATAGTAAATGTCGTGCTATCGATCATATCTGCATAATATGGTTAATAATATGAGTTAGATTCATAATAATAAGAGTAATAAGTATAGTAATTGTCGTTCTATCGATCATATAAGCATAATATGGCTAATAATATGAGTTAGGTTGATAATAATAAGAGTAATAAGTATAGTAATTGTCGTTCTATCGATAATATAAGCATAATATGTCTAATAATATGAGTTAGATTGATAATACTAAGAGTAGTGAGTATAGTAATTCTCGTTCTATCGATCATAGAGGCATAATATGGCTAATAATATTAGTTAGATCGATAATAATAAGAGTAATGAGTATAGTAATTGTAGTTCTATCGATCATATCTGCATAATATGGTTAATAATATGTGTTAGATTGATAATAATAAGAGTAATAAGTATAGTAATTGTCGTTCTATCGATATTATAAGCATAATATGGCTAATAATAAGAGTTAGATTGATAATAATAAGAGTAATAAGTATAGTAATTGTCGCTCTATCGATCATTTAAACATAATATGGCTAATAATATGAGTTAGATTGATAGTAATAACAGTAATAAGTATAGTAATTGTCGTTCTACCGATAATATAAGCATAATATGGCTAATAATATGAGTTAGATTGATAATACTAAGAGTAGTGAGTATAGTAATTCTCGTTCTATCGATCATATAAGCATAATATGGCTAATAATATGGATTAGATTGATAATAATAAGAGTAATGAGTATAGTAATTTTCGTTCTATCGATCATTTAAGCATAATATGGCTAGTAATATGAGTTAGATTGATAATAATAACAGTAGTAAGTATAGTAATTGGCGTTCTATCGATGTTATAAGCATAATATGGCTAATAATAAGAGTTAGATTGATAATAATAAGAGTAATGAGTATAGTAATTGTAGTTCTATCGATCATATCTGCATAATATGGTTAATAATATAAGTTAGATTGATAACAGTGAGTGTAATAAGTATAGTAATTGTCGTTCTGTCGATCATATTAGCATAATATAGCTAATAATATGGGTTAGATTGATAATAATAAGAGTAATGAGTATAGTAATTGTAGTTCTATCGATCATTTAAGCATAATATGGCTAATAATATGAGTTAGATTGATAATAATAACAGTAATAAGTATAGTAATTGTCGTTCTATCGATAATATAAGCATAATAGGGCTAATAATATGAGTTAGATCGATAATAATAAGTGTAATGAGTATAGTAATTGTCGTTCTATCGATCATATAAGCATAATATGGCTAATAATATGAGTTAGATTGATAACAGTGAGTGTAATAAGTATAGTAGTTGTCGTTCTGTCGATCATATAAGCATAATATGGCTAATAATATGAGTTAGGCTGATAATAATAAGAGTAATAGGTATAGTAAATGTCGTGCTATCGATCATATCTGCATAATATGGTTAATAATATGAGTTAGATTCATAATAATAAGAGTAATAAGTATAGTAATTGTCGTTCTATCGATCATATAAGCATAATATGGCTAATAATATGAGTTAGGTTGATAATAATAAGAGTAATAAGTATAGTAATTGTCGTTCTATCGATAATATAAGCATAATATGGCTAATAATATGAGTTAGATTGATAATACTAAGAGTAGTGAGTATAGTAATTCTCGTTCTATCGATCATAGAGGCATAATATGGCTAATAATATTAGTTAGATCGATAATAATAAGAGTAATGAGTATAGTAATTGTAGTTCTATCGATCATATCTGCATAATATGGTTAATAATATGTGTTAGATTGATAATAATAAGAGTAATAAGTATAGTAATTGTCGTTCTATCGATATTATAAGCATAATATGGCTAATAATAAGAGTTAGATTGATAATAATAAGAGTAATAAGTATAGTAATTGTCGCTCTATCGATCATTTAAACATAATATGGCTAATAATATGAGTTAGATTGATAGTAATAACAGTAATAAGTATAGTAATTGTCGTTCTACCGATAATATAAGCATAATATGGCTAATAATATGAGTTAGATTGATAATACTAAGAGTAGTGAGTATAGTAATTCTCGTTCTATCGATCATATAAGCATAATATGGCTAATAATATGGATTAGATTGATAATAATAAGAGTAATGAGTATAGTAATTTTCGTTCTATCGATCATTTAAGCATAATATGGCTAGTAATATGAGTTAGATTGATAATAATAACAGTAGTAAGTATAGTAATTGGCGTTCTATCGATGTTATAAGCATAATATGGCTAATAATAAGAGTTAGATTGATAATAATAAGAGTAATGAGTATAGTAATTGTAGTTCTATCGATCATATCTGCATAATATGGTTAATAATATGAGTTAGATTGATAACAGTGAGTGTAATAAGTATAGTAATTGTCGTTCTGTCGATCATATTAGCATAATATAGCTAATAATATGGGTTAGATTGATAATAATAAGAGTAATGAGTATAGTAATTGTAGTTCTATCGATCATTTAAGCATAATATGGCTAATAATATGAGTTAGATTGATAATAATAACAGTAATAAATATAGTAATTGTCGTTCTATCGATAATATAAGCATAATATGGCTGATAATATGAGTTAGATTGATAATAATAAGAGTAATGAGTATAGTAATTGTCGTTCTATCGATCATATAAGCATAATATGGCTAATAATATGAGTTAGATTGATAACAGTGAGTGTAATAAGTATAGTAGTTGTCGTTCTGTCGATCATATAAGCATAATATGGCTAATAATATGAGTTAGGCTGATAATAATAAGAGTAATAGGTATAGTAAATGTCGTGCTATCGATCATATCTGCATAATATGGTTAATAATATGAGTTAGATTCATAATAATAAGAGTAATAAGTATAGTAATTGTCGTTCTATCGATCATATAAGCATAATATGGCTAATAATATGAGTTAGGTTGATAATAATAAGAGTAATAAGTATAGTAATTGTCGTTCTATGGATAATATAAGCATAATATGGCTAATAATATGAGTTAGATTGATAATACTAAGAGTAGTGAGTATAGTAATTCTCGTTCTATCGATCATATAAGCATAATATGGCTAATAATATGAGTTAGATTGATAATAATAAGAGTAATAAGCATAGTATTTGTCGTTCTATCGATCATATAAGCATAATATGGCTAATAATATGAGTTAGATTGATAGTAATAACAGTAATAAGTATAGTAATTGTCGTTCTACCGATAATATAAGCATAATATGGCTAATAATATGAGTTAGATTGATAATACTAAGAGTAGTGAGTATAGTAACTCTCGTTCTATCGATCATATAAGCATAATATGGCTAATAATATGGGTTAGATTGATAATAATAAGAGTAATGAGTATAGTAATTGTAGATCTATCGATCATTTAAGCATAATATGGCTAATAATATGAGTTAGATTGATAATAATAACAGTAATAAGTATAGTAATTGGCGTTCTATCGATATTATAAGCATAATATGGCTAATAATAAGAGTTAGATTGATAATAAGAAGAGTAATGAGTATAGTAATTGTAGATCTATCGATCATATCTGCATAATATGGTTAATAATATGAGTTAGATTCATAATAATAAGAGTAATAAGTATAGTAATTGTCGTTCTATCGATCATATCTGCATAATATGGTTAATAACATAAGTTAGATTGATAATAGTGAGTGTAATAAGTATAATAATTGTCGTTCTGTCGATCATATAAGCATAATATGGCTAATAATATGAGTTAGATTGATAATAATAAGAGTAATGAGTATAGTAATTGTCGTTCTATCGATCATATAAGCATAATATGGTTAATAACATGAGTTAGATTGATAATAGTGAGTGTAATAATTATAGTGAATGTCGTTCTATCGATCATATAAGCATAATATGGTTAATAATATGAGTTAGATTCATAATAATAAGAGTAATAAGTATAGTAATTGTCGTTCTATCGATCATATAAGCATAATATGGGTAATAATATGAGTTAAATTGATAATAATAAGAGTAATAAGTACAGTAATTGCCGTTCTATCGATCATTTAAGCATAATATGGCTAATAATATGAGTTAGATTGATAATACTAAGAGTAGTGAGTATAGTAATTCTCGTTCTATCGATCATATAAGCATAATATGGCCAATAATATGAGTTAGATTGATAATAATAAGAGTAATGAGTATAGTAATTGTAGTTCTATCGATCATATCTGCATAATATGGTTAATAATATGAGTTAGATTCATAATAATAAGAGTAATAAGTAGAGTAATTGTCGTTCTATCGATCATATAAGCATAATATGGGTAATAATATGAGTTAAATTGATAATAATAAGAGTAATAAGTACAGTAATTGCCGTTCTATCGATCATTTAAGCATAATATGGCTAATAATATGAGTTGGATTGATAATACTAAGAGTAGTGAGTATAGTAATTCTCGTTCTATCGATCATATAAGCATAATATGGCTAATAATATGGATTAGATTGATAATAATAAGACTAATGAGTATAGTAATTGTAGTTCTATCGATCATATCTGCATAATATGGTAATAATATGAGTTAGATTCATAATAATAAGAGTAATAAGTATAGTAATTGTCGTTCTATCGATCATATAAGCATAATATGGCTAATAATATGAGTTAGGTTGATAATAATAAGAGTAATAAGTATCGTGATTGTCGTTCTACCGATCAAATTTGCATAATATGGTTAATAATATGTGTTAGATTGATAACAGTGAGTGTAATAAGTATAGTAATTGTCGTTCTCTCGATCATATTAGCATAATATGCCTAATAATATGAGTTAGATTGATAATACTAAGAGAAGTGAGTATAGTAATAGTAGTTCTATCGATCATTTAAGCATAATATGGCTAATAATATGAGTTGTATTGATAATAATAAAAGTAGTAAGTATAGTAATTGTCGTTCTATCGATAATATAAGCATAATATGGCTAATAATATGAGTTAGATTGATAATACTAAGAGTAGTGAGTATAGTAATTCTCGTTCTATCGATCATATAAGCATAATATGGCCAATAATATGAGTTAGATTGATAATAATAAGAGTAATGAGTATAGTAATTGTAGTTCTATCGATCATATCTGCATAATATGGTTAATAATATGAGTTAGATTCATAATAATAAGAGTAATAAGTACAGTAATTGCCGTTCTATCGATCATTTAAGCATAATATGGCTAATAATATGAGTTAGATTGATAATACTAAGAGTAGTGAGTATAGTAATTCTCGTTCTATCGATCATATAAGCATAATATGGCTAATAATATGGATTAGATTGATAATAATAAGACTAATGAGTATAGTAATTGTAGTTCTATCGATCATTTAAGCATAATATGGCTAATAATATGAGTTAGATTGATAATAATAACAGTAATAAGTATAGTAATTGGCGTTCTATCGATATTATAAGCATAATATGGCTAATAATAAGAGTTAGATTGATAATAATAAGAGTAATGAGTATAGTAATTGTAGATCTATCGATCATATCTGCATAATATGGTTAATAATATGAGTTAGATTGATAATAATAAGAGTAATAAGTATAGTAATTGTCGTCCTATCGATCATATAAGCATAATATGGCTAATAATATGAGTTAGGTTGATAATAATAAGAGTAATAAGTATAGTGATTGTCGTTCTATCGATCAAATTTGCATAATATGGTTAATAATATGAGTTATATTGATAACAGTGAGTGTAATAAGTATAGTAATTGTCGTTCTGTCGATCATATTAGCATAATATGGCTAATAATATGAGTTAGATTGATAATAATAAGAGTAATGAGTATAGTAATTGTAGTTCTATCGATCATTTAAGCATAATATGGCTAATAATATGAGTTAGATTGATAATAATAACAGTAATAAGTACAGTAAATGTCGTTCTATCGATATTATAAGCATAATATGGCTAATAATAAGAGTTAGATTGATAATACTAAGAGTAGTGAGTATAGTAATTCTCGTTCTATCGATCATATAAGCATAATATGGCTAATAATATGGGTTAGATTGATAATAATAAGAGTAATGAGTATAGTAATTGTAGTTCTATCGATCATATCTGCATAATATGGTTAATAATATGAGTTAGATTGATAATAATAAGAGTAATGAGTATAGTAATTGTCGTTCTATCGATCATTTAAGCATTATATGGCTAACAATATGAGTTAGATTGATAATAATAAGAGTAGTAAGTATAGTAAATGTCGTGCTATCGATCATATCTGCATAATATGGTTAATAATATGAGTTAGATTGATAATAGTAAGAGTAATGTGTATAGTAAATGTCGTGCTATCGATCATATCTGCACAATATGGTTAATAATATGAGTTAGATTGATAACAGTGAGTGTAATAAGTATAGTAATTGTCGTTCTATCGATCATATTAGCATAATATGGTTAATAATATGAACTAGATTGATAATAATAAGAGTAGTAAGTACAGTATTTGTCGTTCTATCGATCATATAAGCGTAATATGGCTAATAATATGAGTCAGATTTATAATAATAAGAGTAATAAGTATAGTAATTGTCGTTCTATCGATCATATAAGCATAATATGGCTAATAATATGAGTTAGGTTGATAATAATAAGAGTAATAAGTATAGTAATTGTCGTTCTATCGATAATATAAGCATAATATGGCTAATAATATGAGTTAGATTGATAATACTAAGAGTAGTGAGTATAGTAATTCTCGTTCTATCGATCATATAAGCATAATATGGCTAATAATATGAGTTAGATTGATAATAATAAGAGTAATAAGCATAGTATTTGTCGTTCTATCGATCATATAAGCATAATATGGCTAATAATATGAGTTAGATTGATAGTAATAACAGTAATAAGTATAGTAATTGTCGTTCTACCGATAATATAAGCATAATATGGCTAATAATATGAGTTAGATTGATAATACTAAGAGTAGTGAGTATAGTAACTCTCGTTCTATCGATCATATAAGCATAATATGGCTAATAATATGGGTTAGATTGATAATAATAAGAGTAATGAGTATAGTAATTGTAGATCTATCGATCATTTAAGCATAATATGGCTAATAATATGAGTTAGATTGATAATAATAACAGTAATAAGTATAGTAATTGGCGTTCTATCGATATTATAAGCATAATATGGCTAATAATAAGAGTTACATTGATAATAATAAGAGTAATGAGTATAGTAATTGTAGATCTATCGATCATATCTGCATAATATGGTTAATAATATGAGTTAGATTCATAATAATAAGAGTAATAAGTATAGTAATTGTCGTTCTATCGATCATATCTGCATAATATGGTTAATAACATAAGTTAGATTGATAATAGTGAGTGTAATAAGTATAATAATTGTCGTTCTGTCGATCATATAAGCATAATATGGCTAATAATATGAGTTAGATTGATAATAATAAGAGTAATGAGTATAGTAATTGTCGTTCTATCGATCATATAAGCATAATATGGTTAATAACATGAGTTAGATTGATAATAGTGAGTGTAATAATTATAGTGAATGTCGTTCTATCGATCATATAAGCATAATATGGTTAATAATATGAGTTAGATTCATAATAATAAGAGTAATAAGTATAGTAATTGTCGTTCTATCGATCATATAAGCATAATATGGGTAATAATATGAGTTAAATTGATAATAATAAGAGTAATAAGTACAGTAATTGCCGTTCTATCGATCATTTAAGCATAATATGGCTAATAATATGAGTTAGATTGATAATACTAAGAGTAGTGAGTATAGTAATTCTCGTTCTATCGATCATATAAGCATAATATGGCCAATAATATGAGTTAGATTGATAATAATAAGAGTAATGAGTATAGTAATTGTAGTTCTATCGATCATATCTGCATAATATGGTTAATAATATGAGTTAGATTCATAATAATAAGAGTAATAAGTAGAGTAATTGTCGTTCTATCGATCATATAAGCATAATATGGGTAATAATATGAGTTAAATTGATAATAATAAGAGTAATAAGTACAGTAATTGCCGTTCTATCGATCATTTAAGCATAATATGGCTAATAATATGAGTTGGATTGATAATACTAAGAGTAGTGAGTATAGTAATTCTCGTTCTATCGATCATATAAGCATAATATGGCTAATAATATGGATTAGATTGATAATAATAAGACTAATGAGTATAGTAATTGTAGTTCTATCGATCATATCTGCATAATATGGTAATAATATGAGTTAGATTCATAATAATAAGAGTAATAAGTATAGTAATTGTCGTTCTATCGATCATATAAGCATAATATGGCTAATAATATGAGTTAGGTTGATAATAATAAGAGTAATAAGTATCGTGATTGTCGTTCTACCGATCAAATTTGCATAATATGGTTAATAATATGTGTTAGATTGATAACAGTGAGTGTAATAAGTATAGTAATTGTCGTTCTCTCGATCATATTAGCATAATATGCCTAATAATATGAGTTAGATTGATAATACTAAGAGAAGTGAGTATAGTAATAGTAGTTCTATCGATCATTTAAGCATAATATGGCTAATAATATGAGTTGTATTGATAATAATAACAGTAATAAGTATAGTAATTGTCGTTCTATCGATATTATAAGCATAATATGGCTAATAATAAGAGTTAGATTGATAATATTAAGAGTAGTGAGTATAGTAATTCTCGTTCTATCGATCATATAAGCATAATATGGCTAATAATATGAGTTAGATTGATAATAATAGGAGTAATAAGTATAGTAATTGTAGTTCTATCGATCATATCTGCATAATATGGTTAATAATATGAGTTAGATTCATAATAATAAGAGTAATAAGTATAGTAATTGTCGTTCTATCGATCATATAAGCATAATATGGCTAATAATATGAGTTAGGTTGATAATAATAAGAGTAATAAGTATAGTGATTGTCGTTCTACCGATCAAATTTGCATAATATGGTTAATAATATGTGTTAGATTGATAATACTAAGAGAAGTGAGTATAGTAATTGTAGTTCTATCGATCATTTAAGCATAATATGGCTAATAATATGAGTTGTATTGATAATAATAAAAGTAGTAAGTATAGTAATTGTCGTTCTATCGATAATATAAGCATAATATGGCTAATAATATGAGTTAGATTGATAATACTAAGAGTAGTGAGTATAGTAATTCTCGTTCTATCGATCATATAAGCATAATATGGCCAATAATATGAGTTAGATTGATAATAATAAGAGTAATGAGTATAGTAATTGTAGTTCTATCGATCATATCTGCATAATATGGTTAATAATATGAGTTAGATTCATAATAATAAGAGTAATAAGTACAGTAATTGCCGTTCTATCGATCATTTAAGCATAATATGGCTAATAATATGAGTTAGATTGATAATACTAAGAGTAGTGAGTATAGTAATTCTCGTTCTATCGATCATATAAGCATAATATGGCTAATAATATGGATTAGATTGATAATAATAAGACTAATGAGTATAGTAATTGTAGTTCTATCGATCATTTAAGCATAATATGGCTAATAATATGAGTTAGATTGATAATAATAACAGTAATAAGTATAGTAATTGGCGTTCTATCGATATTATAAGCATAATATGGCTAATAATAAGAGTTAGATTGATAATAATAAGAGTAATGAGTATAGTAATTGTAGATCTATCGATCATATCTGCATAATATGGTTAATAATATGAGTTAGATTGATAATAATAAGAGTAATAAGTATAGTAATTGTCGTCCTATCGATCATATAAGCATAATATGGCTAATAATATGAGTTAGGTTGATAATAATAAGAGTAATAAGTATAGTGATTGTCGTTCTATCGATCAAATTTGCATAATATGGTTAATAATATGAGTTATATTGATAACAGTGAGTGTAATAAGTATAGTAATTGTCGTTCTGTCGATCATATTAGCATAATATGGCTAATAATATGAGTTAGATTGATAATAATAAGAGTAATGAGTATAGTAATTGTAGTTCTATCGATCATTTAAGCATAATATGGCTAATAATATGAGTTAGATTGATAATAATAACAGTAATAAGTACAGTAAATGTCGTTCTATCGATATTATAAGCATAATATGGCTAATAATAAGAGTTAGATTGATAATACTAAGAGTAGTGAGTATAGTAATTCTCGTTCTATCGATCATATAAGCATAATATGGCTAATAATATGGGTTAGATTGATAATAATAAGAGTAATGAGTATAGTAATTGTAGTTCTATCGATCATATCTGCATAATATGGTTAATAATATGAGTTAGATTGATAATAATAAGAGTAATGAGTATAGTAATTGTCGTTCTATCGATCATTTAAGCATAATATGGCTAACAATATGAGTTAGATTGATAATAATAAGAGTAGTAAGTATAGTAAATGTCGTGCTATCGATCATATCTGCATAATATGGTTAATAATATGAGTTAGATTGATAATAGTAAGAGTAATGTGTATAGTAAATGTCGTGCTATCGATCATATCTGCACAATATGGTTAATAATATGAGTTAGATTGATAACAGTGAGTGTAATAAGTATAGTAATTGTCGTTCTATCGATCATATTAGCATAATATGGTTAATAATATGAACTAGATTGATAATAATAAGAGTAGTAAGTACAGTATTTGTCGTTCTATCGATCATATAAGCGTAATATGGCTAATAATATGAGTCAGATTTATAATAATAAGAGTAATAAGTATAGTAATTGTCGTTCTATCGATCATATAAGCATAATATGGCTAATAATATGAGTTAGATTGATAATAATAAGAGTAATAAGTATAGTAATTGTCGTTCTATCGATCATATCTGCATAATATGGTTAATAACATAAGTTAGATTGATAATAGTGAGTGTAATAAGTATAATAATTGTCGTTCTGTCGATCATATAAGCATAATATGGCTAATAATATGAGTTAGATTGATAATAATAAGAGTAATGAGTATAGTAATTGTCGTTCTATCGATCATAGAAGCATAATATGGTTAATAACATGAGTTAGATTGATAATAGTGAGTGTAATAATTATAGTAAATGTCGTTCTATCGATCATATAAGCATAATATGGTTATTAATATGAGTTAGATTCATAATAATAAGAGTAATAAGTATAGTAATCGTCGTTCTATCGATCATATAAGCATAATATGGCTAATAATATGAGTTAGATTGATAATAATAAGAGTAGTAAGTATAGTAAATGTCGTGCTATCGATCATATCTGCATAATATGGTTAATAATATGAGTTAGATTCACAATAATAAGAGTAATAAGTATAGTAAATGTCGTGCTATCGATCATATCTGCATAATATGGTTAATAATATGAGTTAGATTCACAATAATAAGAGTAATAAGTATAGTAAATGTCGTTCTATCGATCATATAATCATAATATGGGTAATAATATGAGTTGGATTGATAATAATAAGAGTAATGAGTAAAATAATTGTCGTTCTATCGATCATTTAAGCATAATATGGTTAATAATATGAGTTAGATTGATGATAATAAGAGTAATAAGTATAGTAAATGTCGTGCTATCGATCATATCTGCATAATATGGTTAATAATATGAGTTAGATTGATAATAGTGAGTGTAATAAGTATAGTAATTGTCGTTCTGTCGATCATATAAGCACAATATGGCTAATAATATGAGTTAGATTGATAATACTAAGAGTAGTGAGTATAGTAATTCTCGTTCTATCGATCATAGAAGCATAATATGGTGAATAATATGAGTTAGATTCATAATAATAAGAGTAATAAGTATAGTAATTGTCGTTCTATCGATCATATAAGCATAATATGGCTAATAATATGAGTTAGGTTGATAATAATAAGAGTAATAAGTATAGTAATTGTAGTTCTATCGATCATATCTGCATAATATGGTTAATAATATGAGTTAGATTCACAATAATAAGAGTAATAAGTATAGTAATTGTCGTTCTATCGATCATATAAGCATAATATGGCTAATAATATGAGTTAGGTTGATAATAATAAGAGTAACAAGTATAGTAATTGTAGTTCTATCGATCATATCTGCATAATATGGTTAATAATATGAGTTAGATTGATAACAGTGAGTGTAATAAGTATAGTAATTGTCGTTCTGTCGATCATATTAGCATAATATAGCTAATAATATGGGTTAGATTGATAATAATAAGAGTAATGTGTATAGTAATTGTAGTTCTATCGATCATTTAAGCATAATATGGCTAATAATATGAGTTAGATTGATAATAATAACAGTAATAAGTATAGTAATTGTCGTTCTATCGATAATATAAGCATAATATGGCTAATAATATGAGTTAGATTGATAATAATAAGAGTAATGAGTATAGTAATTGTCGTTCTATCGATCATATAAGCATAATATGGCTAATAATATGAGTTAGATTGATAACAGTGAGTGTAATAAGTATAGTAGTTGTCGTTCTGTCGATCATATAAGCATAATATGGCTAATAATATGAGTTAGGCTGATAATAATAAGAGTAATAGGTATAGTAAATGTCGTGCTATCGATCATATCTGCATAATATGGTTAATAATATGAGTTAGATTCATAATAATAAGAGTAATAAGTATAGTAATTGTCGTTCTATCGATCATATAAGCATAATATGGCTAATAATATGAGTTAGGTTGATAATAATAAGAGTAATAAGTATAGTAATTGTCGTTCTATCGATAATATAAGCATAATATGGCTAATAATATGAGTTAGATTGATAATACTAAGAGTAGTGAGTATAGTAATTCTCGTTCTATCGATCATATAAGCATAATATGGCTAATAATATGAGTTAGATTGATAATAATAAGAGTAATAAGTATAGTATTTGTCGTTCTATCGATCATATAAGCATAATATGGCTAATAATATGAGTTAGATTTATAATAATAAGAGTAATAAGTATAGTAATTGTCGTTCTATCGATAATATAAGCATAATATGGCTAATAATATGAGTTAGATTGATAGTAATAACAGTAATAAGTATAGTAATTGTCGTTCTACCGATAATATAAGCATAATATGGCTAATAATATGAGTTAGATTGATAATACTAAGAGTAGTGAGTATAGTAATTCTCGTTCTATCGATCATATAAGCATAATATGGCTAATAATATGGGTTAGATTGATAATAATAAGAGTAATGAGTATAGTAATTGTAGATCTATCGATCATTTAAGCATAATATGGCTAATAATATGAGTTAGATTGATAATAATAACAGTAATAAGTATAGTAATTGGCGTTCTATCGATATTATAAGCATAATATGGCTAATAATAAGAGTTAGATTGATAATAATAAGAGTAATGAGTATAGTAATTGTAGATCTATCGATCATATCTGCATAATATGGTTAATAATATGAGTTAGATTCATAATAATAAGAGTAATAAGTATAGTAATTGTCGTTCTATCGATCATATCTGCATAATATGGCTAATAATATGAGTTAGGTTGATAATAATAAGAGTAATAAGTATAGTGATTGTCGTTCTATCGATCAAATTTGCATAATATGGTTAATAATATGAGTTATATTGATAACAGTGAGTGTAATAAGTATAGCAATTGTCGTTCTGTCGATCATATTAGCATAATATGGCTAATAATATGGGTTAGATTGATAATAATAAGAGTAATGAGTATAGTAATTGTAGTTCTATCGATCATTTAAGCATAATATGGCTAATAATATGAGTTAGATTGATAGTAATAACAGTAATAAGTATAGTAATTGTCGTTCTACCGATAATATAAGCATAATATGGCTAATAATATGAGTTAGATTGATAATACTAAGAGTAGTGAGTATAGTAATTCTCGTTCTATCGATCATATAAGCATAATATGGCTAATAATATGGGTTAGATTGATAATAATAAGAGTAATGAGTATAGTAATTGTAGATCTATCGATCATTTAAGCATAATATGGCTAATAATATGAGTTAGATTGATAATAATAACAGTAATAAGTATAGTAATTGGCGTTCTATCGATATTATAAGCATAATATGGCTAATAATAAGAGTTAGATTGATAATAATAAGAGTAATGAGTATAGTAATTGTAGATCTATCGATCATATCTGCATAATATGGTTAATAATATGAGTTAGATTCATAATAATAAGAGTAATAAGTATAGTAATTGTCGTTCTATCGATCATATAAGCATAATATGGCTAATAATATGAGTCAGATTTATAATAATAAGAGTAATAAGTATAGTAATTGTCGTTCTATCGATCATATAAGCATAATATGGCTAATAATATGAGTTAGATTGATAATAATAAGAGTAATAAGTATAGTAATTGTCGTTCTATCGATCATATCTGCATAATATGGTTAATAACATAAGTTAGATTGATAATAGTGAGTGTAATAAGTATAATAATTGTCGTTCTGTCGATCATATAAGCATAATATGGCTAATAATATGAGTTAGATTGATAATAATAAGAGTAATGAGTATAGTAATTGTCGTTCTATCGATCATATAAGCATAATATGGTTAATAACATGAGTTAGATTGATAATAGTGAGTGTAATCATTATAGTAAATGTCGTTCTATCGATCATATAAGCATAATATGGTTAATAATATGAGTTAGATTCATAATAATAAGAGTAATAAGTATAGTAATTGTCGTTCTATCGATCATATAAGCATAATATGGCTAATAATATGAGTTAGGTTGATAATAATAAGAGTAATAAGTATAGTAATTGTAGTTCTATCGATCATATCTGCATAATATGGTTAATAACATGAGTTAGATTGATAATAGTGAGTGTAATAAGTATAGTAAATGTCGTTCTGTCGATCATATTAGCATAATATAGCTAATAATATGGGTTAGATTGATAATAATAAGAGTAATGAGTATAGTAATTGTAGTTCTATCGATCATTTAAGCATAATATGGCTAATAATATGAGTTAGATTGATAATAATAACAGTAATAAGTATAGTAATTGTCGTTCTATCGATATTATAAGCATAATATGGCTAATAATAAGAGTTAGATTGATAATATTAAGAGTAGTGAGTATAGTAATTCTCGTTCTATCGATCATAGAAGCATAATATGGTTAATAATATGAGTTAGATTCATAATAATAACAGTAATAAGTATAGTAATTGGCATTCTATCGATCATATCTGCATAATATGGTTAATAATATGAGTTAGATTCATAATAATAAGAGTAATAAGTACAGTAATTGCCGTTCTATCGATCATTTAAGCATAATATGGCTAATAATATGAGTTAGATTGATAATACTAGGAGTAGTGAGTATAGTAATTCTCGTTCTATCGATCATATAAGCATAATATGGCTAATAATGTGGATTAGATTGATAATAATAAGACTAATGAGTATAGTAATTGTAGTTCTATCGATCATTTAAGCATAATATGGCTAATAATATAAGTTAGATTGATAATAATAACAGTAATAAGTATAGTAATTGGCGTTCTATCGATATTATAAGCATAATATGGCTAATAATAAGAGTTAGATTGATAATAATAAGAGTAATGAGTATAGTAATTGTAGATCTATCGATCATATCTGCATAATATGGTTAATAATATGAGTTAGATTGATAATAATAAGAGTAATAAGTATAGTAATTGTCGTCCTATCGATCATATAAGCATAATATGGCTAATAATATGAGTTAGGTTGATAATAATAAGAGTAATAAGTATAGTGATTGTCGTTCTATCGATCAAATTTGCATAATATGGTTAATAATATGAGTTATATTGATAACAGTGAGTGTAATAAGTATAGTAATTGTCGTTCTGTCGATCATATTAGCATAATATGGCTAATAATATGAGTTAGATTGATAATAATAAGAGTAATGAGTATAGTAATTGTAGTTCTATCGATCATTTAAGCATAATATGGCTAATAATATGAGTTAGATTGATAATAATAACAGTAATAAGTATAGTAAATGTCGTTCTATCGATATTATAAGCATAATATGGCTAATAATAAGAGTTAGATTGATAATACTAAGAGTAGTGAGTATAGTAATTCTCGTTCTATCGATCATATAAGCATAATATGGCTAATAATATGGGTTAGATTGATAATAATAAGAGTAATGAGTATAGTAATTGTAGTTCTATCGATCATATCTGCATAATATGGTTAATAATATGAGTTAGATTGATAATAATAAGAGTAATGAGTATAGTAATTGTCGTTCTATCGATCATTTAAGCATAATATGGCTAACAATATGAGTTAGATTGATAATAATAAGAGTAGTAAGTATAGTAAATGTCGTGCTATCGATCATATCTGCATAATATGGTTAATAATATGAGTTAGATTGATAATAGTAAGAGTAATGTGTATAGTAAATGTCGTGCTATCGATCATATCTGCACAATATGGTTAATAATATGAGTTAGATTGATAACAGTGAGTGTAATAAGTATAGTAATTGTCGTTCTATCGATCATATTAGCATAATATGGTTAATAATATGAACTAGATTGATAATAATAAGAGTAGTAAGTACAGTATTTGTCGTTCTATCGATCATATAAGCATAATATGGCTAATAATATGAGTCAGATTTATAATAATAAGAGTAATAAGTATAGTAATTGTCGTTCTATCGATCATATAAGCATAATATGGCTAATAATATGAGTTAGATTGATAATAATAAGAGTAATAAGTATAGTAATTGTCGTTGTATCGATCATATCTGCATAATATGGTTAATAACATAAGTTAGATTGATAATAGTGAGTGTAATAAGTATAATAATTGTCGTTCTGTCGATCATATAAGCATAATATGGCTAATAATATGAGTTAGATTGATAATAATAAGAGTAATAAGTATAGTAATTGTCGTCCTATCGATCATATAAGCATAATATGGCTAATAATATGAGTTAGGTTGATAATAATAAGAGTAATAAGTATAGTGATTGTCGTTCTATCGATCAAATTTGCATAATATGGTTAATAATATGAGTTATATTGATAACAGTGAGTGTAATAAGTATAGTAATTGTCGTTCTGTCGATCATATTAGCATAATATGGCTAATAATATGAGTTAGATTGATAATAATAAGAGTAATGAGTATAGTAATTGTAGTTCTATCGATCATTTAAGCATAATATGGCTAATAATATGAGTTAGATTGATAATAATAACAGTAATAAGTATAGTAAATGTCGTTCTATCGATATTATAAGCATAATATGGCTAATAATAAGAGTTAGATTGATAATACTAAGAGTAGTGAGTATAGTAATTCTCGTTCTATCGATCATATAAGCATAATATGGCTAATAATATGGGTTAGATTGATAATAATAAGAGTAATGAGTATAGTAATTGTAGTTCTATCGATCATATCTGCATAATATGGTTAATAATATGAGTTAGATTGATAATAATAAGAGTAATGAGTATAGTAATTGTCGTTCTATCGATCATTTAAGCATAATATGGCTAACAATATGAGTTAGATTGATAATAATAAGAGTAGTAAGTATAGTAAATGTCGTGCTATCGATCATATCTGCATAATATGGTTAATAATATGAGTTAGATTGATAATAGTAAGAGTAATGTGTATAGTAAATGTCGTGCTATCGATCATATCTGCACAATATGGTTAATAATATGAGTTAGATTGATAACAGTGAGTGTAATAAGTATAGTAATTGTCGTTCTATCGATCATATTAGCATAATATGGTTAATAATATGAACTAGATTGATAATAATAAGAGTAGTAAGTACAGTATTTGTCGTTCTATCGATCATATAAGCATAATATGGCTAATAATATGAGTCAGATTTATAATAATAAGAGTAATAAGTATAGTAATTGTCGTTCTATCGATCATATAAGCATAATATGGCTAATAATATGAGTTAGATTGATAATAATAAGAGTAATAAGTATAGTAATTGTCGTTCTATCGATCATATCTGCATAATATGGTTAATAACATAAGTTAGATTGATAATAGTGAGTGTAATAAGTATAATAATTGTCGTTCTGTCGATCATATAAGCATAATATGGCTAATAATATGAGTTAGATTGATAATAATAAGAGTAATAAGTATAGTAATTGTCGTTGTATCGATCATATCTGCATAATATGGTTAATAACATAAGTTAGATTGATAATAGTGAGTGTAATAAGTATAATAATTGTCGTTCTGTCGATCATATAAGCATAATATGGCTAATAATATGAGTTAGATTGATAATAATAAGAGTAATAAGTATAGTAATTGTCGTCCTATCGATCATATAAGCATAATATGGCTAATAATATGAGTTAGGTTGATAATAATAAGAGTAATAAGTATAGTGATTGTCGTTCTATCGATCAAATTTGCATAATATGGTTAATAATATGAGTTATATTGATAACAGTGAGTGTAATAAGTATAGTAATTGTCGTTCTGTCGATCATATTAGCATAATATGGCTAATAATATGAGTTAGATTGATAATAATAAGAGTAATGAGTATAGTAATTGTAGTTCTATCGATCATTTAAGCATAATATGGCTAATAATATGAGTTAGATTGATAATAATAACAGTAATAAGTATAGTAAATGTCGTTCTATCGATATTATAAGCATAATATGGCTAATAATAAGAGTTAGATTGATAATACTAAGAGTAGTGAGTATAGTAATTCTCGTTCTATCGATCATATAAGCATAATATGGCTAATAATATGGGTTAGATTGATAATAATAAGAGTAATGAGTATAGTAATTGTAGTTCTATCGATCATATCTGCATAATATGGTTAATAATATGAGTTAGATTGATAATAATAAGAGTAATGAGTATAGTAATTGTCGTTCTATCGATCATTTAAGCATAATATGGCTAACAATATGAGTTAGATTGATAATAATAAGAGTAGTAAGTATAGTAAATGTCGTGCTATCGATCATATCTGCATAATATGGTTAATAATATGAGTTAGATTGATAATAGTAAGAGTAATGTGTATAGTAAATGTCGTGCTATCGATCATATCTGCACAATATGGTTAATAATATGAGTTAGATTGATAACAGTGAGTGTAATAAGTATAGTAATTGTCGTTCTATCGATCATATTAGCATAATATGGTTAATAATATGAACTAGATTGATAATAATAAGAGTAGTAAGTACAGTATTTGTCGTTCTATCGATCATATAAGCATAATATGGCTAATAATATGAGTCAGATTTATAATAATAAGAGTAATAAGTATAGTAATTGTCGTTCTATCGATCATATAAGCATAATATGGCTAATAATATGAGTTAGATTGATAATAATAAGAGTAATAAGTATAGTAATTGTCGTTGTATCGATCATATCTGCATAATATGGTTAATAACATAAGTTAGATTGATAATAGTGAGTGTAATAAGTATAATAATTGTCGTTCTGTCGATCATATAAGCATAATATGGCTAATAATATGAGTTAGATTGATAATAATAAGAGTAATAAGTATAGTAATTGTCGTCCTATCGATCATATAAGCATAATATGGCTAATAATATGAGTTAGGTTGATAATAATAAGAGTAATAAGTATAGTGATTGTCGTTCTATCGATCAAATTTGCATAATATGGTTAATAATATGAGTTATATTGATAACAGTGAGTGTAATAAGTATAGTAATTGTCGTTCTGTCGATCATATTAGCATAATATGGCTAATAATATGAGTTAGATTGATAATAATAAGAGTAATGAGTATAGTAATTGTAGTTCTATCGATCATTTAAGCATAATATGGCTAATAATATGAGTTAGATTGATAATAATAACAGTAATAAGTATAGTAAATGTCGTTCTATCGATATTATAAGCATAATATGGCTAATAATAAGAGTTAGATTGATAATACTAAGAGTAGTGAGTATAGTAATTCTCGTTCTATCGATCATATAAGCATAATATGGCTAATAATATGGGTTAGATTGATAATAATAAGAGTAATGAGTATAGTAATTGTAGTTCTATCGATCATATCTGCATAATATGGTTAATAATATGAGTTAGATTGATAATAATAAGAGTAATGAGTATAGTAATTGTCGTTCTATCGATCATATCTGCATAATATGGTTAATAACATAAGTTAGATTGATAATAGTGAGTGTAATAAGTATAATAATTGTCGTTCTGTCGATCATATAAGCATAATATGGCTAATAATATGAGTTAGATTGATAATAATAAGAGTAATAAGTATAGTAATTGTCGTCCTATCGATCATATAAGCATAATATGGCTAATAATATGAGTTAGGTTGATAATAATAAGAGTAATAAGTATAGTGATTGTCGTTCTATCGATCAAATTTGCATAATATGGTTAATAATATGAGTTATATTGATAACAGTGAGTGTAATAAGTATAGTAATTGTCGTTCTGTCGATCATATTAGCATAATATGGCTAATAATATGAGTTAGATTGATAATAATAAGAGTAATGAGTATAGTAATTGTAGTTCTATCGATCATTTAAGCATAATATGGCTAATAATATGAGTTAGATTGATAATAATAACAGTAATAAGTATAGTAAATGTCGTTCTATCGATATTATAAGCATAATATGGCTAATAATAAGAGTTAGATTGATAATACTAAGAGTAGTGAGTATAGTAATTCTCGTTCTATCGATCATATAAGCATAATATGGCTAATAATATGGGTTAGATTGATAATAATAAGAGTAATGAGTATAGTAATTGTAGTTCTATCGATCATATCTGCATAATATGGTTAATAATATGAGTTAGATTGATAATAATAAGAGTAATGAGTATAGTAATTGTCGTTCTATCGATCATTTAAGCATAATATGGCTAACAATATGAGTTAGATTGATAATAATAAGAGTAGTAAGTATAGTAAATGTCGTGCTATCGATCATATCTGCATAATATGGTTAATAATATGAGTTAGATTGATAATAGTAAGAGTAATGTGTATAGTAAATGTCGTGCTATCGATCATATCTGCACAATATGGTTAATAATATGAGTTAGATTGATAACAGTGAGTGTAATAAGTATAGTAATTGTCGTTCTATCGATCATATTAGCATAATATGGTTAATAATATGAACTAGATTGATAATAATAAGAGTAGTAAGTACAGTATTTGTCGTTCTATCGATCATATAAGCATAATATGGCTAATAATATGAGTCAGATTTATAATAATAAGAGTAATAAGTATAGTAATTGTCGTTCTATCGATCATATAAGCATAATAAGGCTAATAATATGAGTTAGATTGATAATAATAAGAGTAATAAGTATAGTAATTGTCGTTCTATCGATCATATCTGCATAATATGGTTAATAACATAAGTTAGATTGATAATAGTGAGTGTAATAAGTATAATAATTGTCGTTCTGTCGATCATATAAGCATAATATGGCTAATAATATGAGTTAGATTGATAATAATAAGAGTAATGAGTATAGTGATTGTCGTTCTATCGATCATATAAGCATAATATGGTTAATAACATGAGTTAGATTGATAATAGTGAGTGTAATAATTATAGTAAATGTCGTTCTATCGATCATATAAGCATAATATGGTTAATAATATGAGTTAGATTCATAATAATAAGAGTAATAAGTATAGTAATTGTCGTTCTATCGATCATATAAGCATAATATGGCTAATAATATGAGTTAGATTGATAATAATAAGAGTAGTAAGTATAGTAAATGTCGTGCTATCGATCATATCTGCATAATATGGTTAATAATATGAGTTAGATTGATAATAGTAAGAGTAATGTGTATAGTAAATGTCGTGCTATCGATCATATCTGCATAATATGGTTAATAATATGAGTTAGATTCACAATAATAAGAGTAATAAGTATAGTAAATGTCGTTCTATCGATCATATAATCATAATATGGGTAATAATATGAGTTGGATTGATAATAATAAGAGTAATGAGTAAAATAATTGTCGTTCTATCGATCATTTAAGCATAATATGGTTAATAATATGAGTTAGATTGATGATAATAAGAGTAATAAGTATAGTAAATGTCGTGCTATCGATCATATCTGCATAATATGGTTAATAATATGAGTTAGATTGATAATAGTGAGTGTAATAAGTATAGTAATTGTCGTTCTGTCGATCATATAAGCATAATATGGCTAATAATATGAGTTAGATTGATAATACTAAGAGTAGTGAGTATAGTAATTCTCGTTCTATCGATCATAGAAGCATAATATGGTTAATAATATGAGTTAGATTCATAATAATAAGAGTAATAAGTATAGTAATTGTCGTTCTATCGATCATATAAGCATAATATGGCTAATAATATGAGTTAGGTTGATAATAATAAGAGTAATAAGTATAGTGATTGTCGTTCTATCGATCAAATTTGCATAATATGGATAATAATATGAGTTAGATTGATAACAGTGAGTGTAATAAGTATAGTAATTGTCGTTCTGTCGATCATATTAGCATAATATGGCTAATAATATGGGTTAGATTGATAATAATAAGAGTAATGAGTATAGTAATTGTAGTTCTATCGATCATTTAAGCATAATATGGCTAATAATATGAGTTAGATTGATAATAATAACAGTAATAAGTATAGTAATTGTCGTTCTATCGATATTATAAGCATAATATGGCTAATAATAAGAGTTAGATTGATAATATTAAGAGTAGTGAGTATAGTAATTCTCGTTCTATCGATCATATAAGCATAATATGGCTAATAATATGAGTTAGATTGATAATAATAAGAGTAATAAGTATAGTAATTGTAGTTCTATCGATCATATCTGCATAATATGGTTAATAATATGAGTTAGATTCACAATAATAAGAGTAATAAGTATAGTAATTGTCGTTCTATCGATCATATAAGCATAATATGGCTAATAATATGAGTTAGGTTGATAATAATAAGAGTAATAAGTATAGTAATTGTAGTTCTATCGATCATATCTGCATAATATGGTTAATAACATGAGTTAGATTGATAATAGTGAGTGTAATAAGTATAGTAAATGTCGTTCTGTCGATCATATTAGCATAATATAGCTAATAATATGAGTTAGATTGATAATAATAAGAGTAATGAGTATAGTAATTGTAGTTCTATCGATCATTTAAGCATAATATGGCTAATAATATGAGTTAGATTGATAATAATAAGAGTAATGAGTATAGTAATTGTAGTTCTATCAATCATATCTGCATAATATGGTTAATAATATGAGTTAGATTGATAACAGTGAGTGTAATAAGTACAGTAATTGTCGTTCTGTCGATCATATTAGCATAATATAGCTAATAATATGGGTTAGATTGATAATAATAAGAGTAATGAGTATAGTAATTGTAGTTCTATCGATCATTTAAGCATAATATGGCTAATAATATGAGTTAGATTGATAATAATAACAGTAATAAGTATAGTAATTGTCGTTCTATCGATAATATAAGCATAATATGGCTAATAATATGAGTTAGATTGATAATAATAAGAGTAATGAGTATAGTAATTGTCGTTCTATCGATCATATAAGCATAATATGGCTAATAATATGAGTTAGATTGATAACAGTGAGTGTAATAAGTATAGTAGTTGTCGTTCTGTCGATCATATAAGCATAATATGGCTAATAATATGAGTTAGGCTGATAATAATAAGAGTAATAGGTATAGTAAATGTCGTGCTATCGATCATATCTGCATAATATGGTTAATAATATGAGTTAGATTCATAATAATAAGAGTAATAAGTATAGTAATTGTCGTTCTATCGATCATATAAGCATAATATGGCTAATAATATGAGTTAGGTTGATAATAATAAGAGTAATAAGTATAGTAATTGTCGTTCTATCGATAATATAAGCATAATATGGCTAATAATATGAGTTAGATTGATAATACTAAGAGTAGTGAGTATAGTAATTCTCGTTCTATCGATCATATAAGCATAATATGGCTAATAATATGAGTTAGATTGATAATAATAAGAGTAATAAGTATAGTATTTGTCGTTCTATCGATCATATAAGCATAATATGGCTAATAATATGAGTTAGATTTATAATAATAAGAGTAATAAGTATAGTAATTGTCGTTCTATCGATAATATAAGCATAATATGGCTAATAATATGAGTTAGATTGATAGTAATAACAGTAATAAGTATAGTAATTGTCGTTCTACCGATAATATAAGCATAATATGGCTAATAATATGAGTTAGATTGATAATACTAAGAGTAGTGAGTATAGTAATTCTCGTTCTATCGATCATATAAGCATAATATGGCTAATAATATGGGTTAGATTGATAATAATAAGAGTAATGAGTATAGTAATTGTAGATCTATCGATCATTTAAGCATAATATGGCTAATAATATGAGTTAGATTGATAATAATAACAGTAATAAGTATAGTAATTGGCGTTCTATCGATATTATAAGCATAATATGGCTAATAATAATAGTTAGATTGATAATAATAAGAGTAATGAGTATAGTAATTGTAGATCTATCGATCATATCTGCATAATATGGTTAATAATATGAGTTAGATTCATAATAATAAGAGTAATAAGTATAGTAATTGTCGTTCTATCGATCATATCTGCATAATATGGCTAATAATATGAGTTAGGTTGATAATAATAAGAGTAATAAGTATAGTGGTTGTCGTTCTATCGATCAAATTTGCATAATATGGTTAATAATATGAGTTATATTGATAACAGTGAGTGTAATAAGTATAGTAATTGTCGTTCTGTCGATCATATTAGCATAATATGGCTAATAATATGGGTTAGATTGATAATAATAAGAGTAATGAGTATAGTAATTGTAGTTCTATCGATCATTTAAGCATAATATGGCTAATAATATGAGTTAGATTGATAATAATAAGAGTAATAAGTATAGTAATTGTCGTTCTATCGATCATATCTGCATAATATGGTTAATAACATAAGTTAGATTGATAATAGTGTGTGTAATAAGTATAATAATTGTCGTTCTGTCGATCATATAAGCATAATATGGCTAATAATATGAGTTAGATTGATAATAATAAGAGTAATGAGTATAGTAATTGTCGTTCTATCGATCATATAAGCATAATATGGTTAATAACATGAGTTAGATTGATAATAGTGAGTGTAATAATTATAGTAAATGTCGTTCTATCGATCATATAAGCATAATATGGTTAATAATATGAGTTAGATTCATAATAATAAGAGTAATAAGTATAGTAATTGTCGTTCTATCGATCATATAAGCATAATATGGCTAATAATATGAGTTAGGTTGATAATAATAAGAGTAATAAGTATAGTAATTGTAGTTCTATCGATCATATCTGCATAATATGGTTAATAACATGAGTTAGATTGATAATAGTGAGTGTAATAAGTATAGTAAATGTCGTTCTGTCGATCATATTAGCATAATATAGCTAATAATATGGGTTAGATTGATAATAATAAGAGTAATGAGTATAGTAATTGTAGTTCTATCGATCATTTAAGCATAATATGGCTAATAATATGAGTTAGATTGATAATAATAACAGTAATAAGTATAGTAATTGTCGTTCTATCGATATTATAAGCATAATATGGCTAATAATAAGAGTTAGATTGATAATATTAAGAGTAGTGAGTATAGTAATTCTCGTTCTATCGATCATAGAAGCATAATATGGTTAATAATATGAGTTAGATTCATAATAATAACAGTAATAAGTATAGTAATTGGCGTTCTATCGATCATATAAGCATAATATGGCTAATAATATGAGTTAGATTGATAATAATAAGAGTAATAAGTATAGTAATTGTCGTTCTATCGATAATATAAGGATAATATGGCTAATAATATGAGTTAGATTGATAATACTAAGAGTAGTGAGTATAGTAATTCTCGTTCTATCGATCATATAAGCATAATATGGCTAATAATATGGGTTAGATTGATAATAATAAGAGTAATGAGTATAGTAATTGTAGTTCCATCGATCATTTAAGCATAATATGGCTAATAATATGAGTTAGATTGATAATAATAACAGTAATAAGTATAGTAATTGGCGTTCTATCGATATTATAAGCATAATATGGCTAATAATAAGAGTTAGATTGATAATAATAAGAGTAATGAGTATAGTAATTGTAGTCCTATCGATCACATCTGCATAATATGGTTAATAATATGAGTTAGATTCATAATAATAAGAGTAATAAGTATAGTAATTGTCGTTCTATCGATCATATAAGCATAATATGGCTAATAATATGAGTTAGGTTGATAATAATAAGAGTAATAAGTATAGTGATTGTCGTTCTAGCGATCAAATTTGCATAATATGGTTAATAATATGAGTTAGATTGATAACAGTGAGTGTAATAAGTATAGTGCTTGTCGTTCTATCAATAATATAAGCATAATATGGCTAATAATATGAGTTAGATTGATAATACTAAGAGTAGTGAGTATAGTAATTCTCGTTCTATCGATCATATAAGCATAATATGGCCAATAATATGAGTTAGATTGATAATACTAAGAGTAGTGAGTATAGTAATTCTCGTTCTATCGATCATATAAGCTTAATATGGCTAATAATATGGGTTAGATTGATAATAATAAGAGTAATGAGTATAGTAATTGTAGTTCTATCGATCATTTAAGCATAATATGGCTAATAATATGAGTTAGATTGATAATAATAACAGTAATAAGTATAGTAATTGGCGTTCTATCGATCATATAAGCATAATATGGCTAATAATATGAGTTAGGTTGATAATAATAAGAGTAATAAGTATAGTGATTGTCGTTCTACCGATCAAATTTGCATAATATGGTTAATAATATGAGTTAGATTGATAACAGTGAGTGTAATAAGTATAGTAATTGTCGTTCTCTCGATCATATTAGCATAATATGGCTAATAATATGAGTTAGATTGATAATACTAAGAGTAGTGAGTATAGTAATTGTAGTTCTATCAATCATTTAAGCATAATATGGCTAATAATATGAGTTGGATTGATAATAATAAAAGTAATAAGTATAGTAATTGTCGTTCTATCGATAATATAAGCATAATATGGCTAATAATATGAGTTAGATTGATAATACTAAGAGTAGTGAGTATAGTAATTCTCGTTCTATCGATCATAGAAGCATAATATGGCTAATAATATGAGTTAGATTGATAATAATAAGAGTAATGAGTATAGTAATTGTAGTTCTATCGATCATTTAAGCATAATATGGCTAATAATATGAGTTAGATTGATAATAATAACAGTAATAAGTATAGTAATTGGCGTTCTATCGATCATATAAGCATAATATGGCTAATAATATGAGTTAGATTGATAATAATAAGAGTAATAAGTATAGTAATTGTCGTTCTATCGATCATTTAAGCATAATATGGCTAATAATATGAGTTATATTGATAGTAATAACAGTAATAGGTATAGTAATTGTCGTTCTATCGATAATATAAGGATAATATGGCTAATAATATGAGTTAGATTGATAATACTAACAGTAGTGAGTATAGTAATTCTCGTTCTATCGATCATATAAGCATAATATGGCTAATAATATGGGTTAGATTGATAATAATAAGAGTAATGAGTATAGTAATTGTAGTTCCATCGATCATTTAAGCATAATATGGCTAATAATATGAGTTAGATTGATAATAATAACAGTAATAAGTATAGTAATTGGCGTTCTATCGATATTATAAGCATAATATGGCTAATAATAAGAGTTAGATTGATAATAATAAGAGTAATGAGTATAGCAATTGTAGTTCTATCGATCATATCTGCATAATATGGTTATTAATATGAGTTAGATTGATAACAGTGAGTGTAATAAGTATAGTGATTGTCGTTCTATCGATAATATAAGCATAATATCGCTAATAATATGAGTTAGATTGATAATACTAAGAGTAGTGAGTATAGTAATTCTCGTTCTATCGATCATATAAGCATAATATGGCTAATAATATGAGTTAGATTGATAATAATAAGAGTAATAAGTATAGTAATTGTATTTCTATCGATCATATCTGCATAATATGGTTAATAATATGAGTTAGGTTCATAATGATAAGAGTAATAAGTATAGTAATTGTAGTTCTATTGCTCATATAAGCATAATATGGCTAATAATATGAGTTAGATTGATAATAATAACAGTAATAAGTATAGTAATTGTGGTTCTATCGATATTATAAGCATAATATGGCTAATAATAAGAGTTAGATTGATAATATTAAGAGTAGTGAGTATAGTAATTCTCGTTTTATCGATCATATAAGCATAATATGGCTAATAATATGAGTTAGATTCATAATGATAAGAGTAATAAGTATAGTAATTGTCGTTCTATCGATCATATAAGCATAATATGGCTAATAATATGAGTTAGGTTGATAATAATAAGAGTAATAAGTATAGTGATTGTCGTTCTACCGATCAAATTTGCATAATATGGTTAATAATATGAGCTAGATTCATAATAATAAGAGTAATAGGTATAGCAAATGTCGTGCTATCGATCATATCTGCATAATATGGTTAATAATATGAGTTAGATTCATAATGATAAGAGTAATAAGTATAGTAATTGTCGTTCTATCGATCATATAAGCATAATATGGCTAATAATATGAGTTGGATTGATAATAATAAAAGTAATAAGTATAGTAATTGTCGTTCTATCGATAATATAAGCATAATATGGCTAATAATATGAGTTAGATTGATAACAGTGAGTGTAATAAGTATAGTGATTGTCGTTCTATCGATAATATAAGCATAATATCGCTAATAATATGAGTTAGATTGATAATACTAAGAGTAGTGAGTATAGTAATTCTCGTTCTATCGATCATATAAGCATAATATGGCTAATAATATGAGTTAGATTGATAATAATAAGAGTAATAAGTATAGTAATTGTATTTCTATCGATCATATCTGCATAATATGGTTAATAATATGAGTTAGGTTCATAATGATAAGAGTAATAAGTATAGTAATTGTAGTTCTATTGCTCATATAAGCATAATATGGCTAATAATATGAGTTAGATTGATAATAATAACAGTAATAAGTATAGTAATTGTGGTTCTATCGATATTATAAGCATAATATGGCTAATAATAAGAGTTAGATTGATAATATTAAGAGTAGTGAGTATAGTAATTCTCGTTTTATCGATCATATAAGCATAATATGGCTAATAATATGAGTTAGATTCATAATGATAAGAGTAATAAGTATAGTAATTGTCGTTCTATCGATCATATAAGCATAATATGGCTAATAATATGAGTTAGGTTGATAATAATAAGAGTAATAAGTATAGTGATTGTCGTTCTACCGATCAAATTTGCATAATATGGTTAATAATATGAGTTAGATTCATAATAATAAGAGTAATAGGTATAGCAAATGTCGTGCTATCGATCATATCTGCATAATATGGTTAATAATATGAGTTAGATTCATAATGATAAGAGTAATAAGTATAGTAATTGTCTTTCTATCGATCATATAAGCATAATATGGCTAATAATATGAGTTGGATTGATAATAATAAAAGTAATAAGTATAGTAATTGTCGTTCTATCGATAATATAAGCATAATATGGCTAATAATATGAGTTAGATTGATAATAATAAGAGTAATAAGTATAGTAATTGTCGTTCTATCGATCATTTAAGCATAATATGGCTAATAATATGAGTTAGATTGATAGGAATAACAGTAATAAGTATAGTAATTGTCGTTCTATCGATAATATAAGCATAATATGGTTAATAATATGAGTTAGATTGATAATAGTGAGTGTAATAAGTATAGTAATTGTCGTTCTGTCGATCATATAAGCATAATATGGCTAATAATATGAGTTAGATTGATAATAATAAGAGTAATGAGTATAGTAATTGTCGTTCTATCGATCATATAAGCATAATATGGCTAATAATATGAGTTAGATTGATAATAATAAGAGTAATGAGTATAGTAATTGTAGTTCTATAGATCATATCTGCACAATATGGTTAATAATATGAGTTAGATTGATAACAGTGAGTGTAATAAGTATAGTAATTGTCGTTCTATCGATCATATAAGCATAATATGGCTAATAATATGAGTTAGGTTGATAATAATAAGAGTAATAAGTATAGTGATTGTCGTTCTACCGATCAAATTTGCATAATATGGTTAATAATATGTGTTAGATTGATAACAGTGAGTGTAATAAGTATAGTAATTGTCGTTCTCTCGATCATATTAGCATAATATGGCTAATAATATGAGTTAGATTGATAATACTAAGAGAAGTGAGTATAGTAATTGTAGTTCTATCGATCATTTAAGCATAATATGGCTAATAATATGAGTTGGATTGATAATAATAAAAGTAGTAAGTATAGTAATCGTCGTTCTATCGATAATATAAGCATAATATGGCTAATAATATGAGTTAGATTGATAATACTAAGAGTAGTGAGTATAGTAATTCTCGTTCTATCGATCATATAAGCATAATATGGCCAATAATATGAGTTAGATTGATAATAATAAGAGTAATGAGTATAGTAATTGTAGTTCTATCGATCATATCTGCATAATATGGTTAATAATATGAGTTAGATTCATAATAATAAGAGTAATAAGTAGAGTAATTGTCGTTCTATCGATCATATAAGCATAATATGGGTAATAATAGGAGTTAAATTGATAATAATAAGAGTAATAAGTACAGTAATTGCCGTTCTATCGATCATTTAAGCATAATATGGGTAATAATATGAGTTAAATTGATAATAATAAGAGTAATAAGTACAGTAATTGCCGTTCTATCGATATTATAAGCATAATATGGCTAATAATAAGAGTTAGATTGATAATATTAAGAGTAGTGAGTATAGTAATTCTCGTTCTATCGATCATAGAAGCATAATATGGTTAATAATATGAGTTAGATTCATAATAATAACAGTAATAAGTATAGTAATTGGCGTTCTATCGATCATATAAGCATAATATGGCTAATAATATGAGTTAGATTGATAATAATAAGAGTAATAAGTATAGTAATTGTCGTTCTATCGATAATATAAGGATAATATGGCTAATAATATGAGTTAGATTGATAATACTAAGAGTAGTGAGTATAGTAATTCTCGTTCTATCGATCATATAAGCATAATATGGCTAATAATATGGGTTAGATTGATAATAATAAGAGTAATGAGTATAGTAATTGTAGTTCCATCGATCATTTAAGCATAATATGGCTAATAATATGAGTTAGATTGATAATAATAACAGTAATAAGTATAGTAATTGGCGTTCTATCGATATTATAAGCATAATATGGCTAATAATAAGAGTTAGATTGATAATAATAAGAGTAATGAGTATAGTAATTGTAGTCCTATCGATCACATCTGCATAATATGGTTAATAATATGAGTTAGATTCATAATAATAAGAGTAATAAGTATAGTAATTGTCGTTCTATCGATCATATAAGCATAATATGGCTAATAATATGAGTTAGGTTGATAATAATAAGAGTAATAAGTATAGTGATTGTCGTTCTAGCGATCAAATTTGCATAATATGGTTAATAATATGAGTTAGATTGATAACAGTGAGTGTAATAAGTATAGTGCTTGTCGTTCTATCAATAATATAAGCATAATATGGCTAATAATATGAGTTAGATTGATAATACTAAGAGTAGTGAGTATAGTAATTCTCGTTCTATCGATCATATAAGCATAATATGGCCAATAATATGAGTTAGATTGATAATACTAAGAGTAGTGAGTATAGTAATTCTCGTTCTATCGATCATATAAGCTTAATATGGCTAATAATATGGGTTAGATTGATAATAATAAGAGTAATGAGTATAGTAATTGTAGTTCTATCGATCATTTAAGCATAATATGGCTAATAATATGAGTTAGATTGATAATAATAACAGTAATAAGTATAGTAATTGGCGTTCTATCGATCATATAAGCATAATATGGCTAATAATATGAGTTAGGTTGATAATAATAAGAGTAATAAGTATAGTGATTGTCGTTCTACCGATCAAATTTGCATAATATGGTTAATAATATGAGTTAGATTGATAACAGTGAGTGTAATAAGTATAGTAATTGTCGTTCTCTCGATCATATTAGCATAATATGGCTAATAATATGAGTTAGATTGATAATACTAAGAGTAGTGAGTATAGTAATTGTAGTTCTATCAATCATTTAAGCATAATATGGCTAATAATATGAGTTGGATTGATAATAATAAAAGTAATAAGTATAGTAATTGTCGTTCTATCGATAATATAAGCATAATATGGCTAATAATATGAGTTAGATTGATAATACTAAGAGTAGTGAGTATAGTAATTCTCGTTCTATCGATCATAGAAGCATAATATGGCTAATAATATGAGTTAGATTGATAATAATAAGAGTAATGAGTATAGTAATTGTAGTTCTATCGATCATTTAAGCATAATATGGCTAATAATATGAGTTAGATTGATAATAATAACAGTAATAAGTATAGTAATTGGCGTTCTATCGATCATATAAGCATAATATGGCTAATAATATGAGTTAGATTGATAATAATAAGAGTAATAAGTATAGTAATTGTCGTTCTATCGATCATTTAAGCATAATATGGCTAATAATATGAGTTATATTGATAGTAATAACAGTAATAGGTATAGTAATTGTCGTTCTATCGATAATATAAGGATAATATGGCTAATAATATGAGTTAGATTGATAATACTAACAGTAGTGAGTATAGTAATTCTCGTTCTATCGATCATATAAGCATAATATGGCTAATAATATGGGTTAGATTGATAATAATAAGAGTAATGAGTATAGTAATTGTAGTTCCATCGATCATTTAAGCATAATATGGCTAATAATATGAGTTAGATTGATAATAATAACAGTAATAAGTATAGTAATTGGCGTTCTATCGATATTATAAGCATAATATGGCTAATAATAAGAGTTAGATTGATAATAATAAGAGTAATGAGTATAGCAATTGTAGTTCTATCGATCATATCTGCATAATATGGTTATTAATATGAGTTAGATTGATAACAGTGAGTGTAATAAGTATAGTGATTGTCGTTCTATCGATAATATAAGCATAATATCGCTAATAATATGAGTTAGATTGATAATACTAAGAGTAGTGAGTATAGTAATTCTCGTTCTATCGATCATATAAGCATAATATGGCTAATAATATGAGTTAGATTGATAATAATAAGAGTAATAAGTATAGTAATTGTATTTCTATCGATCATATCTGCATAATATGGTTAATAATATGAGTTAGGTTCATAATGATAAGAGTAATAAGTATAGTAATTGTAGTTCTATTGCTCATATAAGCATAATATGGCTAATAATATGAGTTAGATTGATAATAATAACAGTAATAAGTATAGTAATTGTGGTTCTATCGATATTATAAGCATAATATGGCTAATAATAAGAGTTAGATTGATAATATTAAGAGTAGTGAGTATAGTAATTCTCGTTTTATCGATCATATAAGCATAATATGGCTAATAATATGAGTTAGATTCATAATGATAAGAGTAATAAGTATAGTAATTGTCGTTCTATCGATCATATAAGCATAATATGGCTAATAATATGAGTTAGGTTGATAATAATAAGAGTAATAAGTATAGTGATTGTCGTTCTACCGATCAAATTTGCATAATATGGTTAATAATATGAGCTAGATTCATAATAATAAGAGTAATAGGTATAGCAAATGTCGTGCTATCGATCATATCTGCATAATATGGTTAATAATATGAGTTAGATTCATAATGATAAGAGTAATAAGTATAGTAATTGTCGTTCTATCGATCATATAAGCATAATATGGCTAATAATATGAGTTGGATTGATAATAATAAAAGTAATAAGTATAGTAATTGTCGTTCTATCGATAATATAAGCATAATATGGCTAATAATATGAGTTAGATTGATAACAGTGAGTGTAATAAGTATAGTGATTGTCGTTCTATCGATAATATAAGCATAATATCGCTAATAATATGAGTTAGATTGATAATACTAAGAGTAGTGAGTATAGTAATTCTCGTTCTATCGATCATATAAGCATAATATGGCTAATAATATGAGTTAGATTGATAATAATAAGAGTAATAAGTATAGTAATTGTATTTCTATCGATCATATCTGCATAATATGGTTAATAATATGAGTTAGGTTCATAATGATAAGAGTAATAAGTATAGTAATTGTAGTTCTATTGCTCATATAAGCATAATATGGCTAATAATATGAGTTAGATTGATAATAATAACAGTAATAAGTATAGTAATTGTGGTTCTATCGATATTATAAGCATAATATGGCTAATAATAAGAGTTAGATTGATAATATTAAGAGTAGTGAGTATAGTAATTCTCGTTTTATCGATCATATAAGCATAATATGGCTAATAATATGAGTTAGATTCATAATGATAAGAGTAATAAGTATAGTAATTGTCGTTCTATCGATCATATAAGCATAATATGGCTAATAATATGAGTTAGGTTGATAATAATAAGAGTAATAAGTATAGTGATTGTCGTTCTACCGATCAAATTTGCATAATATGGTTAATAATATGAGTTAGATTCATAATAATAAGAGTAATAGGTATAGCAAATGTCGTGCTATCGATCATATCTGCATAATATGGTTAATAATATGAGTTAGATTCATAATGATAAGAGTAATAAGTATAGTAATTGTCGTTCTATCGATCATATAAGCATAATATGGCTAATAATATGAGTTGGATTGATAATAATAAAAGTAATAAGTATAGTAATTGTCGTTCTATCGATAATATAAGCATAATATGGCTAATAATATGAGTTAGATTGATAATAATAAGAGTAATAAGTATAGTAATTGTCGTTCTATCGATCATTTAAGCATAATATGGCTAATAATATGAGTTAGATTGATAGGAATAACAGTAATAAGTATAGTAATTGTCGTTCTATCGATAATATAAGCATAATATGGTTAATAATATGAGTTAGATTGATAATAGTGAGTGTAATAAGTATAGTAATTGTCGTTCTGTCGATCATATAAGCATAATATGGCTAATAATATGAGTTAGATTGATAATAATAAGAGTAATGAGTATAGTAATTGTCGTTCTATCGATCATATAAGCATAATATGGCTAATAATATGAGTTAGATTGATAATAATAAGAGTAATGAGTATAGTAATTGTAGTTCTATAGATCATATCTGCACAATATGGTTAATAATATGAGTTAGATTGATAACAGTGAGTGTAATAAGTATAGTAATTGTCGTTCTATCGATCATATAAGCATAATATGGCTAATAATATGAGTTAGGTTGATAATAATAAGAGTAATAAGTATAGTGATTGTCGTTCTACCGATCAAATTTGCATAATATGGTTAATAATATGTGTTAGATTGATAACAGTGAGTGTAATAAGTATAGTAATTGTCGTTCTCTCGATCATATTAGCATAATATGGCTAATAATATGAGTTAGATTGATAATACTAAGAGAAGTGAGTATAGTAATTGTAGTTCTATCGATCATTTAAGCATAATATGGCTAATAATATGAGTTGGATTGATAATAATAAAAGTAGTAAGTATAGTAATCGTCGTTCTATCGATAATATAAGCATAATATGGCTAATAATATGAGTTAGATTGATAATACTAAGAGTAGTGAGTATAGTAATTCTCGTTCTATCGATCATATAAGCATAATATGGCCAATAATATGAGTTAGATTGATAATAATAAGAGTAATGAGTATAGTAATTGTAGTTCTATCGATCATATCTGCATAATATGGTTAATAATATGAGTTAGATTCATAATAATAAGAGTAATAAGTAGAGTAATTGTCGTTCTATCGATCATATAAGCATAATATGGGTAATAATAGGAGTTAAATTGATAATAATAAGAGTAATAAGTACAGTAATTGCCGTTCTATCGATCATTTAAGCATAATATGGGTAATAATATGAGTTAAATTGATAATAATAAGAGTAATAAGTACAGTAATTGCCGTTCTATCGATCATTTAAGCATAATATGGCTAATAATATGAGTTAGATTGATAATACTAAGAGTAGTGAGTATAGTAATTCTCGTTCTATCGATCATATAAGCATAATATGGCCAATAATATGAGTTAGATTGATAATAATAAGAGTAATGAGTATAGTAATTGTAGTTCTATCGATCATTTAAGCATAATATGGCTAATAATATGAGTTAGATTGATAATAATAACAGTAATAAGTATAGTAAATGTCGTTCTATCGATATTATAAGCATAATATGGCTAATAATAAGAGTTAGATTGATAATACTAAGAGTAGTGAGTATAGTAATTCTCGTTCTATCGATCATATAAGCATAATATGGCTAATAATATGGGTTAGATTGATAATAATAAGAGTAATGAGTATAGTAATTGTAGTTCTATCGATCATATCTGCATAATATGGTAATAATATGAGTTAGAATAATAATAATAAGAGTAATAAGTATAGTAATTGGCGTTCTATCGATATTATAACCATAATATGGCTAATAATAAGAGTTAGATCGATAATAATAAGAGTAATGAGTACAGTAATTGTAGTTCTATCGATCATATCTGCATAATATGGTTAATAATATGAGTTAGATTCATAACAGTGAGTGTAATAAGTATAGTAATTGTCGTTCTGTCGATCATATTAGCATAATATAGCTAATAATATGGGTTAGATTGATAATAATAAGAGTAATGAGTATAGTAATTGTAGTTCTATCGATCATTTAAGCATAATATGGCTAATAATATGAGTTAGATTGATAATAATAACAGTAATAAGTATAGTAATTGTCGTTCTATCGATATTATAAGCATAATATGGCTAATAATAAGAGTTAGATTGATAATATTAAGAGTAGTGGTTATAGTAATTCTCGTTCTATCGATCATATAAGCATAATATGGCTAATAATATGAGTTAGATTGATAATAATAGGAGTAATAAGTATAGTAGTTGTAGTTCTATCGATCATATCTGCATAATATGGTTAATAATACGAGTTAGATTCATAATAATAAGAGTAATAAGTATAATAATTGTCGTTCTATCGATCATATAAGCATAATATGGCTAATAATATGAGTTAGGTTGATAATAATAAGTGTAATAAGTATAGTGATTGTCGTTCTACCGATCAAATTTGCATAATATGGTTAATAATATGAGTTAGATTGATAACAGTGAGTGTAATAAGTATAGTAATTGTCGTTCTCTCGATCATATTAGCATGATATGGCTAATAATATGAGTTAGATTGATAATACTAAGAGAAGTGAGTATAGTAATTGTAGTTCTATCGATCATTTAAGCATAATATGGCTAATAATATGAGTTGGATTGATAATAATAAAAGTAGTAAGTATAGTAATTGTCGTTCTATCGATAATATAAGCATAATATGGCTAAGAATATGAGTTAGATTGATAATACTAAGAGTAGTGATTATAGTAATTCTCGTTCTATCGATCATATAAGCATAATATGGCTAATAATATGGATTAGATTGATAATAATAAGACTAATGAGTATAGTAATTGTAGTTCTATCGATCATTTAAGCATAATATGGCTAATAATATGAGTTAGATTGATAATAATAACAGTAATAAGTATAGTAATTGGCGTTCTATCGATATTATAACCATAATATGGCTAATAATAAGAGTTAGATTCGATAATAATAAGAGTAATGAGTATAGTAATTGTAGTTCTATCGATCATATCTGCATAATATGGTTAATAATATGAGTTAGATTCATAACAGTGAGTGTAATAAGTATAGTAATTGTCGTTCTGTCGATCATATTAGCATAATATAGCTAATAATATGGGTTAGATTGATAATAATTAAGAGTAATGAGTATAGTAATTGTAGTTCTATCGATCATTTAAGCATAATTATGGCTAATAATATGAGTTAGATTGATAATAATAACAGTAATAAGTATAGTAATTGTCGTTCTATCGATATTATAAGCATAATATGGCTAATAATAAGAGTTAGGTTGATAATATTAAGAGTAGTGAGTATAGTAATTCTCGTTCTATCGATCATATAAGCATAATATGGTTAATAATATGAGTTAGATTCCTAATAATAAGAGTAATAAGTATAGTAATTGTCGTTCTATCGATCATATAAGCATAATATGGCTAATAATATGAGTTAGGTTGATAATAATAAGAGTAATAAGTATAGTGATTGTCGTTCTATCGATCAAATTTGCATAATATGGTTAATAATATGAGTTATATTGATAATAATAAGAGTAATGAGTATAGTAATTGTCGTTCTATCGATCATATAAGCATAATATGGCTAATAATATGAGTTAGATTGATAACAGTGAGTGTAATAAGTATAGTAGTTGTCGTTCTGTCGATCATATAAGCATATGGCTAATAATATGAGTTAGGCTGATAATAATAAGAGTAATAGGTATAGTAAATGTCGTGCTATCGATCATATCTGCATAATATGGTTAATAATATGAGTTAGATTCATAATAATAAGAGTAATAAGTATAGTAATTGTCGTTCTATCGATCATATAAGCATAATATGGCTAATAATATGAGTTAGGTTGATAATAATAAGAGTAATAAGTATAGTAATTGTCGTTCTATCGATAATATAAGCATAATATGGCTAATAATATGAGTTAGATTGATAATACTAAGAGTAGTGAGTATAGTAATTCTCGTTCTATCGATCATATAAGCATAATATGGCTAATAATATGAGTTAGATTGATAATAATAAGAGTAATAAGTATAGTATTTGTCGTTCTATCGATCATATAAGCATAATATGGCTAATAATATGAGTTAGATTTATAATAATAAGAGTAATAAGTATAGTAATTGTCGTTCTATCGATAATATAAGCATAATATGGCTAATAATATGAGTTAGATTGATAGTACTAACAGTAATAAGTATAGTAATTGTCGTTCTACCGATAATATAAGCATAATATGGCTAATAATATGAGTTAGATTGATAATACTAAGAGTAGTGAGTATAGTAATTCTCGTTCTATCGATCATATAAGCATAATATGGCTAATAATATGGGTTAGATTGATAATAATAAGAGTAATGAGTATAGTAATTGTAGATCTATCGATCATTTAAGCATAATATGGCTAATAATATGAGTTAGATTGATAATAATAACAGTAATAAGTATAGTAATTGGCGTTCTATCGATATTATAAGCATAATATGGCTAATAATAAGAGTTAGATTGATAATAATAAGAGTAATGAGTATAGTAATTGTAGATCTATCGATCATATCTGCATAATATGGTTAATAATATGAGTTAGATTCATAATAATAAGAGTAATAAGTATAGTAATTGTCGTTCTATCGATCATATCTGCATAATATGGCTAATAATATGAGTTAGGTTGATAATAATAAGAGTAATAAGTATAGTGATTGTCGTTCTATCGATCAAATTTGCATAATATGGTTAATAATATGAGTTATATTGATAACAGTGAGTGTAATATGTATAGTAATTGTCGTTCTGACGATCATATTAGCATAATATGGCTAATAATATGGGTTAGATTGATAATAATAAGAGTAATGAGTATAGTAATTGTAGTTCTATCGATCATTTAAGCATAATATGGCTAATAATATGAGTTAGATTGATAATAATAACAGTAATAAGTATAGTAAATGTCGTTCTATCGATATTATAAGCATAATATGGCTAATAATAAGAGTTAGATTGATAATACTAAGAGTAGTGAGTATAGTAATTCTCGTTCTATCGATCATATAAGCATAATATGGCTAATAATATGGGTTAGATTGATAATAATAAGAGTAATGAGTATAGTAATTGTAGTTCTATCGATCATATCTGCATAATATGGTTAATAATATGAGTTAGATTGATAATAATAAGAGTAATGAGTATAGTAATTGTCGTTCTATCGATCATTTAAGCATAATATGGCTAACAATATGAGTTAGATTGATAATAATAAGAGTAGTAAGTATAGTAAATGTCGTGCTATCGATCATATCTGCATAATATGGTTAATAATATGAGTTAGATTGATAATAGTAAGAGTAATGTGTATAGTAAATGTCGTGCTATCGATCATATCTGCACAATATGGTTAATAATATGAGTTAGATTGATAACAGTGAGTGTAATAAGTATAGTAATTGTCGTTCTATCGATCATATTAGCATAATATGGTTAATAATATGAACTAGATTGATAATAATAAGAGTAGTAAGTACAGTATTTGTCGTTCTATCGATCATATAAGCATAATATGGCTAATAATATGAGTCAGATTTATAATAATAAGAGTAATAAGTATAGTAATTGTCGTTCTATCGATCATATAAGCATAATATGGCTAATAATATGAGTTAGATTGATAATAATAAGAGTAATAAGTATAGTAATTGTCGTTCTATCGATCATATCTGCATAATATGGTTAATAACATAAGTTAGATTGATAATAGTGAGTGTAATAAGTATAATAATTGTCGTTCTGTCGATCATATAAGCATAATATGGCTAACAATATGAGTTAGATTGATAATAATAAGAGTAATGAGTATAGTAATTGTCGTTCTATCGATCATATAAGCATAATATGGTTAATAACATGAGTTAGATTGATAATAGTGAGTGTAATAATTATAGTAAATGTCGTTCTATCGATCATATAAGCATAATATGGTTAATAATATGAGTTAGATTCATAATAATAAGAGTAATAAGTATAGTAATTGTCGTTCTATCGATCATATAAGCATAATATGGCTAATAATATGAGTTAGGTTGATAATAATAAGAGTAATAAGTATAGTAATTGTAGTTCTATCGATCATATCTGCATAATATGGTTAATAACATGAGTTAGATTGATAATAGTGAGTGTAATAAGTATAGTAAATGTCGTTCTGTCGATCATATTAGCATAATATAGCTAATAATATGGGTTAGATTGATAATAATAAGAGTAATGAGTATAGTAATTGTAGTTCTATCGATCATTTAAGCATAATATGGCTAATAATATGAGTTAGATTGATAATAATAACAGTAATAAGTATAGTAATTGTCGTTCTATCGATATTATAAGCATAATATGGCTAATAATAAGAGTTAGATTGATAATATTAAGAGTAGTGAGTATAGTAATTCTCGTTCTATCGATCATAGAAGCATAATATGGTTAATAATATGAGTTAGATTCATAATAATAAGAGTAATAAGTATAGTAATTGTCGTTCTATCGATCATTTATGCATAATATGGTTAATAATATGAGTTAGGTTGATAATAATAAGAGTAATAAGAATAGTGATTGTCGTTCTAGCGATCAAATTTGCATAATATGGTTAATAATATGAGTTAGATTGATAACAGTGAGTGTAATAAGTATAGTGATTGTCGTTCTATCGATAATATAAGCATAATATGGCTAATAATATGAGTTAGATTGATAATACTAAGAGTAGTGAGTATAGTAATTCTCGTTCTATCGATCATAGAAGCATAATATGGTTAATAATATGAGTTAGATTCATAATAATAAGAGTAATAAGTATAGTAATTGTCGTTCTATCGATCATATAAGCATAATATGGCTAATAATATGAGTTAGGTTGATAATAATAAGAGTAATAAGTATAGTGATTGTCGTTCTATCGATCAAATTTGCATAATATGGTTAATAATATGAGTTAGATTGATAACAGTGAGTGTAATAAGTATAGTAATTGTCGTTCTGTCGATCATATTAGCATAATATGGCTGATAATATGGGTTAGATTGATAATAATAAGAGTAATGAGTATAGTAATTGTAGTTCTATCGATCATAGAAGCATAATATGGTTAATAATATGAGTTAGATTCATAATAATAAGAGTAATAAGTATAGTAATTGTCGTTCTATCGATCATTTAAGCATAATATGGCTAATAATATGAGTTAGATTGATAATAATAACAGTAATAAGTATAGTAATTGTCGTTCTATCGATATTATAAGCATAATATGGCTAATAATAAGAGTTAGATTGATAATACTAAGAGTAGTGAGTATAGTAATTCTCGTTCTATCGATCATAGAAGCATAATATGGCTAATAATATGAGTTGGATTGATAATAATAAGAGTAATGAGTATAGTAATTGTAGTTCTATCGCTCATTTAAGCATAATATGGCTAATAATATGAGTTAGATTGATAATAATAACAGTAATAAGTATAGTAATTGGCGTTCTATCGATCATAGAAGCATAATATGTCTAATAATATGAGTTAGATTCATAATAATAAGAGTAATAAGTATAGTAATTGTCGTTCTATCGATCATATAAGCATAATATGGCTAATAATATGAGTTAGGTTGATAATAATAAGAGTAATAAGTATAGTAATTGTCGTTCTATCGATATTATAAGCATAATATGGCTAATAATAAGAGTTAGATTGATAATATTAAGAGTAGTGAGTATAGTAATTCTCGTTCTATCGATCATAGAAGCATAATATGGTTAATAATATGAGTTAGATTCATAATAATAAGAGTAATAAGTATAGTAATTGTCGTTCTATCGATCATTTATGCATAATATGGTTAATAATATGAGTTAGGTTGATAATAATAAGAGTAATAAGTATAGTGATTGTCGTTCTAGCGATCAAATTTGCATAATATGGTTAATAATATGAGTTAGATTGATAACAGTGAGTGTAATAAGTATAGTGATTGTCGTTCTATCGATAATATAAGCATAATATGGCTAATAATATGAGTTAGATTGATAATACTAAGAGTAGTGAGTATAGTAATTCTCGTTCTGTCGATCATAGAAGCATAATACGGTTAATAATATGAGTTAGATTCATAATAATAAGAGTAATAAGTATAGTAATTGTCGTTCTATCGATCATATAAGCATAATATGGCTAATAATATGAGTTAGGTTGATAATAATTAGAGTAATAAGTATAGTGATTGTCGTTCTATCGATCAAATTTGCATAATATGGTTAATAATATGAGTTAGATTGATAACAGTGAGTGTAATAAGTATAGTAATTGTCGTTCTGTCGATCATATTAGCATAATATGGCTAATAATATGGGTTAGATTGATAATAATAAGAGTAATGAGTATAGTAATTGTAGTTCTATCGATCATTTAAGCATAATATGGCTAATAATATGAGTTAGATTGATAACAATAACAGTAATAAGTATAGCAATTGTCGTTCTATCGATATTATAAGCATAATATGGCTAATAATAAGAGTTAGATTGATAATATTAAGAGTAGTGAGTATAGTAATTCTCGTTCTATCGATCATATAAGCATAATATGGCCAATAATATGAGTTAGATTGATAATACTAAGAGCAGTGAGTATAGTAATTCTCGTTCTATCGATCATATAAGCTTAATATGGCTAATAATATGGGTTAGATTGATAATAATAAGAGTAATGAGTATAGTAATTGTAGTTCTATCGATCATTTAAGCATAATATGGCTAATAATATGAGTTAGATTGATAATAATAACAGTAATAAGTATAGTAATTGGCGTTCTATCGATCATATAAGCATAATATGGCTAATAATATGAGTTAGATTGATAATAATAAGAGTAATAAGTATAGTAATTGTCGTTCTATCGATAATATAAGGATAATATGGCTAATAATATGAGTTAGATTGATAATACTAAGAGTAGTGAGTATAGTAATTCTCGTTCTATCGATCATATCAGCATAATATGGCTAATAATATGGGTTAGATTGATAATAATAAGAGTAATGAGTATAGTAATTGTAGTTCCATCGATCATTTAAGCATAATATGGCTAATAATATGAGTTAGATTGATAATAATAACAGTAATAAGTATAGTAATTGGCGTTCTATCGATATTATAAGCATAATATGGCTAATAATAAGAGTTAGATTGATAATAATAAGAGTAATGAGTATAGTAATTGTAGTCCTATCGATCATATTTGCATAATATGGTTAATAATATGAGTTAGATTCATAATAATAAGAGTAATAAGTATAGTAATTGTCGTTCTATCGATCATATAAGCATAATATGGCTAATAATATGAGTTAGGTTGATAATAATAAGAGTAATAAGTATAGTGATTGTCGTTCTAGCGATCAAATTTGCATAATATGGTTAATAATATGAGTTAGATTGATAACAGTGAGTGTAATAAGTATAGTGATTGTCGTTCTATCAATAATATAAGCATAATATGGCTAATAATATGAGTTAGATTGATAATACTAAGAGTAGTGAGCATAGTAATTCTCGTTCTATCGATCATATAAGCATAATATGGCCAATAATATGAGTTAGATTGATAATACTAAGAGTAGTGAGTATAGTAATTCTCGTTCTATCGATCATATAAGCTTAATATGGCTAATAATATGGGTTAGATTGATAATAATAAGAGTAATGAGTATAGTAATTGTAGTTCTATCGATCATTTAAGCATAATATGGCTAATAATATGAGTTAGATTGATAATAATAACAGTAATAAGTATAGTAATTGGCGTTCTATCGATCATATAAGCATAATATGGCTAATAATATGAGTTAGGTTGATAATAATAAGAGTAATAAGTATAGTGATTGTCGTTCTACCGATGAAATTTGCATAATATGGTTAATAATATGAGTTAGATTGATAACAGTGAGTGTAATAAGTATAGTAAATGTCGTTCTCTCGATCATATTAGCATAATATGGCTAATAATATGAGTTAGATTGATAATACTAAGAGTAGTGAGTATAGTAATTCTCGTTCTATCGATCATATAAGCATAATATGGCTAATAATATGAGTTAGATTGATAATAATAAGAGTAATAAGTATAGTAATTGTAGTTCTATCGATCATATAAGCATAATATGGCTAATAATATGAGTTAGATGAATAATAATAAGAGTAATAAGTATAGTAATTGTCGTTCTATCGATCATTTAAGCATAATATGGCTAATAATATGAGTTATATTGATAGTAATAACAGTAATAAGTATAGTAATTGTCGTTCTATCGATAATATAAGGATAATATGGCTAATAATATGAGTTAGATTGATAATACTAAGAGTAGTGAGTATAGTAATTCTCGTTCTATCGATCATATAAGCATAATATGGCTAATAATATGGGTTAGATTGATAATAATAAGAGTAATGAGTATAGTAATTGTAGTTCCATCGATCATTTAAGCATAATATGGCTAATAATAAGAGTTAGATTGATAATAATAAGAGTAATGAGTATAGCAATTGTAGTTCTATCGATCATATCTGCATAATATGGTTATTAATATGAGTTAGATTGATAACAGTGAGTGTAATAAGTATAGTGATTGTCGTTCTATCGATAATATAAGCATAATATCGCTAATAATATGAGTTAGATTGATAATACTAAGAGTAGTGAGTATAGTAATTCTCGTTCTATCGATCATATAAGCATAATATGGCTAATAATATGAGTTAGATTGATAATAATAAGAGTAATAAGTATAGTATTGTAGTTCTATCGATCATATCTGCATAATATGGTTAATAATATGAGTTAGATTCACAATGATAAGAGTAATATGTATAGTAATTGTAGTTCTATTGCTCATATAAGCATAATATGGCTAATAATATGAGTTAGATTGATAATAATAACAGTAATAAGTATAGTAATTGTGGTTCTATCGATAATATAAGGATAATATGGCTAATAATATGAGTTAGATTGATAATACTAAGAGTAGTGAGTATAGTAATTCTCGTTCTATCGATCATATAAGCATAATATGGCTAATAATATGGGTTAGATTGATAATAATAAGAGTAATGAGTATAGTAATTGTAGTTCCATCGATCATTTAAGCATAATATGGCTAATAATATGAGTTAGATTGATAATAATAACAGTAATAAGTATAGTAATTGGCGTTCTATCGATATTATAAGCATAATATGGCTAATAATAAGAGTTAGATTGATAATAATAAGAGTAATGAGTATAGTAATTGTAGTCCTATCGATCATATCTGCATAATATGGTTAATAATATGAGTTAGATTCATAATAATAAGAGTAATAAGTATAGTAATTGTCGTTCTATCGATCATATAAGCATAATATGGCTAATAATATGAGTTAGGTTGATAATAATAAGAGTAATAAGTATAGTGATTGTCGTTCTAGCGATCAAATTTGCATAATATGGTTAATAATATGAGTTAGATTGATAACAGTGGGTGTAATAAGTATAGTGATTGTCGTTCTATCAATAATATAAGCATAATATGGCTAATAATATGAGTTAGATTGATAATACTAAGAGTAGTGAGTATAGTAATTCTCGTTCTATCGATCATATAAGCATAATATGGCCAATAATATGAGTTAGATTGATAATACTAAGAGTAGTGAGTATAGTAATTCTCGTTCTATCGATCATATAAGCTTAATATGGCTAATAATATGGGTTAGATTGATAATAATAAGAGTAATGAGTATAGTAATTGTAGTTCTATCGATCATTTAAGCATAATATGGCTAATAATATGAGTTAGATTGATAATAATAACAGTAATAAGTATAGTAATTGGCGTTCTATCGATCATATAAGCATAATATGGCTAATAATATGAGTTAGGTTGATAATAATAAGAGTAATAAGTATAGTGATTGTCGTTCTACCGATCAAATTTGCATAATATGGTTAATAATATGAGTTAGATTGATAACAGTGAGTGTAATAAGTATAGTAATTGTCGTTCTCTCGATCATATTAGCATAATATGGCTAATAATATGAGTTAGATTGATAATACTAAGAGTAGTGAGTATAGTAATTGTAGTTCTATCGATCATTTAAGCATAATATGGCTAATAATATGAGTTGGATTGATAATAATAAAAGTAATAAGTATAGTAATTGTCGTTCTATCGATAATATAAGCATAATATGGCTAATAATATGAGTTAGATTGATAATACTAAGAGTAGTGAGTATAGTAATTCTCGTTCTATCGATCATAGAAGCATAATATGGCTAATAATATGAGTTAGATTGATAATAATAAGAGTAATGAGTATAGTAATTGTAGTTCTATCGATCATTTAAGCATAATATGGCTAATAATATGAGTTAGATTGATAATAATAACAGTAATAAGTATAGTAATTGGCGTTCTATCGATCATATAAGCATAATATGGCTAATAATATGAGTTAGATTGATAATAATAAGAGTAATAAGTATAGTAATTGTCGTTCTATCGATCATTTAAGCATAATATGGCTAATAATATGAGTTATATTGATAGTAATAACAGTAATAAGTATAGTAATTGTCGTTCTATCGATAATATAAGGATAATATGGCTAATAATATGAGTTAGATTGATAATATTAAGAGTAGTGAGTATAGTAATTCTCGTTCTATCGATCATATAAGCATAATATGGCTAATAATATGGGTTAGATTGATAATAATAAGAGTAATGAGTATAGTAATTGTAGTTCCATCGATCATTTAAGCATAATATGGCTAATAATAAGAGTTAGATTGATAATAATAAGAATAATGAGTATAGCAATTGTAGTTCTATCGATCATATCTGCATAATATGGTTATTAATATGAGTTAGATTGATAACAGTGAGTGTAATAAGTATAGTGATTGTCGTTCTATCGATAATATAAGCATAATATCGCTAATAATATGAGTTAGATTGATAATACTAAGAGTAGTGAGTATAGTAATTCCCGTTCTATCGATCACATAAGCATAATATGGCTAATAATATGAGTTAGATTGATAATAATAAGAGTAATAAGTATAGTAATTGTAGTTCTATCGATCATATCTGCATAATATGGTTAATAATATGAGTTAGATTCATAATGATAAGAGTAATAAGTATAGTAATTGTAGTTCTATTGCTCATATAAGCATAATATGGCTAATAATATGAGTTAGATTGATAATAATAACAGTAATAAGTATAGTAATTGTGGTTCTATCGATATTATAAGCATAATATGGCTAATAATAAGAGTTAGATTGATAATATTAAGAGTAGTGAGTATAGTAATTCTCGTTTTATCGATCATATAAGTATAATATGGCTAATAATATGAGTTAGATTGATAATAATAAGAGTAATAAGTATAGTAATTGTAGTTCTATCGATCATATCTGCATAATATGGTTAATAATATGAGTTAGATTCATAATGATAAGAGTAATAAGTATAGTAATTGTCGTTCTATCGATCATATAAGCATAATATGGCTAATAATATGAGTTAGGTTGATAATAATAAGAGTAATAAGTATAGTGATTGTCGTTCTACCGATCAAATTTGCATAATATGGTTAATAATATGAGTTAGATTCATAATAATAAGAGTAATAGGTATAGCAAATGTCGTGCTATCGATCATATCTGCATAATATGGTTAATAATATGAGTTAGATTGATAATAATAAAAGTAATAAGTAGAGTAATTGTCGTTCTATCGATCATATAAGCATAATATGGCTAATAATATGAGTTAGATTGATAATAATAAGAGTAATAAGTATAGTAATTGTCGTTCTATCGATCATTTAAGCATAATATGGCTAATAATATGAGTTAGATTGATAGGAATAACAGTAATAAGTATAGTAATTGTCGTTCTATCAATAATATAAGCATAATATGGTTAATAATATGAGTTAGATTGATAATAGTGAGTGTAATAAGTATAGTAATTGTCGTTCTGTCGATCATATAAGCATAATATGGCTAATAATATGAGTTAGATTGATAATAATAAGAGTAATGAGTATAGTAATTGTCGTTCTATCGATCATATAAGCATAATATGGCTAATAATATGAGTTAGATTGATAATAATAAGAGTAATGAGTATAGTAATTGTAGTTCTATAGATCATATCTGCACAATATGGTTAATAATATGAGTTAGATTGATAACAGTGAGTGTAATAAGTATAGTAATTGTCGTTCTATCGATCATATAAGCATAATATGGCTAATAATATGAGTTAGGTTGATAATAATAAGAGTAATAAGTATAGTGATTGTCGTTCTACCGATCAAATTTGCATAATATGGTTAATAATATGTGTTAGATTGATAACAGTGAGTGTAATAAGTATAGTAATTGTCGTTCCCTCGATCATATTAGCATAATATGGCTAATAATATGAGTTAGATTGATAATACTAAGAGAAGTGAGTATAGTAATTGTAGTTCTATCGATCATTTAAGCATAATATGGCTAATAATATGAGTTGGATTGATAATAATAAAAGTAGTATGTATAGTAATCGTCGTTCTATCGATAATATAAGCATAATATGGCTAATAATATGAGTTAGATTGATAATACTAAGAGTAGTGAGTATAGTAATTCGCGTTCTATCGATCATATAAGCATAATATGGCCAATAATATGAGTTAGATTGATAATAATAAGAGTAATGAGTATTGTAATTGTAGTTCTATCGATCATATCTGCATAATATGGTTAATAATATGAGTTAGATTCATAATAATAAGAGTAATAAGTAGAGTAATTGTCGTTCTATCGATCATATAAGCATAATATGGGTAATAATAGGAGTTAAATTGATAATAATAAGAGTAATAAGTACAGTAATTGCCGTTCTATCGATCATATAAGCATAATATGGCTAATAATATGGGTTAGATTGATAATAATAAGAGTAATGAGTATAGTAATTGTAGTTCCATCGATCATTTAAGCATAATATGGCTAATAATATGAGTTAGATTGATAATAATAACAGTAATAAGTATAGTAATTGGCGTTCTATCGATATTATAAGCATAATATGGCTAATAATAAGAGTTAGATTGATAATAATAAGAGTAATGAGTATAGTAATTGTAGTCCTATCGATCATATCTGCATAATATGGTTAATAATATGAGTTAGATTCATAATAATAAGAGTAATAAGTACAGTAATTGTCGTTCTATCGATCATATAAGCATAATATGGCTAATAATATGAGTTAGGTTGATAATAATAAGAGTAATAAGTATAGTGATTGTCGTTCTAGCGATCAAATTTGCATAATATGGTTAATAATATGAGTTAGATTGATAACAGTGAGTGTAATAAGTATAGTGATTGTCGTTCTATCAATAATATAAGCATAATATGGCTAATAATATGAGTTAGATTGATAATACTAAGAGTAGTGAGTATAGTAATTCTCGTTCTATCGATCATATAAGCATAATATGGCCAATAATATGAGTTAGATTGATAATACTAAGAGTAGTGAGTATAGTAATTCTCGTTCTATCGATCATATAAGCTTAATATGGCTAATAATATGGGTTAGATTGATAATAATAAGAGTAATGAGTATAGTAATTGTAGTTCTATCGATCATTTAAGCATAATATGGCTAATAATATGAGTTAGATTGATAATAATAACAGTAATAAGTATAGTAATTGGCGTTCTATCGATCATATAAGCATAATATGGCTAATAATATGAGTTAGGTTGATAATAATAAGAGTAATAAGTATAGTGATTGTCGTTCTACCGATCAAATTTGCATAATATGGTTAATAATATGAGTTAGATTGATAGGAATAACAGTAATAAGTACAGTAATTGTCGTTCTATCAATAATATAAGCATAATATGGTTAATAATATGAGTTAGATTGATAATAGTGAGTGTAATAAGTATAGTAATTGTCGTTCTGTCGATCATATAAGCATAATATGGCTAATAATATGAGTTAGATTGATAATAATAAGAGTAATGAGTATAGTAATTGTCGTTCTATCGATCATATAAGCATAATATGGCTAATAATATGAGTTAGATTGATAATAATAAGAGTAATGAGTATAGTAATTGTAGTTCTATAGATCATATCTGCACAATATGGTTAATAATATGAGTTAGATTGATAACAGTGAGTGTAATAAGTATAGTAATTGTCGTTCTATCGATCATATAAGCATAATATGGCTAATAATATGAGTTAGGTTGATAATAATAAGAGTAATAAGTATAGTGATTGTCGTTCTACCGATCAAATTTGCATAATATGGTTAATAATATGTGTTAGATTGATAACAGTGAGTGTAATAAGTATAGTAATTGTCGTTCTCTCGATCATATTAGCATAATATGGCTAATAATATGAGTTAGATTGATAATACTAAGAGAAGTGAGTATAGTAATTGTAGTTCTATCGATCATTTAAGCATAATATGGCTAATAATATGAGTTGGATTGATAATAATAAAAGTAGTAAGTATAGTAGTCGTCGTTCTATCGATAATATAAGCATAATATGGCTAATAATATGAGTTAGATTGATAATACTAAGAGTAGTGAGTATAGTAATTCGCGTTCTATCGATCATATAAGCATAATATGGCCAATAATATGAGTTAGATTGATAATAATAAGAGTAATGAGTATTGTAATTGTAGTTCTATCGATCATATCTGCATAATATGGTTAATAATATGAGTTAGATTCATAATACTAAGAGTAGTGAGTATAGTAATTCTCGTTCTATCGATCATATAAGCATAATATGGCCAATAATATGAGTTAGATTGATAATAATAAGAGTAATGAGTATAGTAATTGTAGTTCTATCGATCATTTAAGCATAATATGGCTAATAATATGAGTTAGATTGATAATAATAACAGTAATAAGTATAGTAAATGTCGTTCTATCGATATTATAAGCATAATATGGCTAATAATAAGAGTTAGATTGATAATACTAAGAGTAGTGAGTATAGTAATTCTCGTTCTATCGATCATATGAGCATAATATGGCTAATAATATGGGTTAGATTGATAATAATAAGAGTAATGAGTATAGCAATTGTAGTTCTATCGATCATATCTGCATAATATGGTAATAATATGTGTTAGATTCATAATAATAAGAGTAATAAGTATAGTAATTGGCGTTCTATCGATATTATAACCATAATATGGCTAATAATAAGAGTTAGATCGATAATAATAAGAGTAATGAGTACAGTAATTGTAGTTCTATCGATCATATCTGCATAATATGGTTAATAATATGAGTTAGATTCATAACAGTGAGTGTAATAAGTATAGTAATTGTCGTTCTGTCGATCATATTAGCATAATATAGCTAATAATATGGGTTAGATTGATAATAATAAGAGTAATGAGTATAGTAATTGTAGTTCTATCGATCATTTAAGCATAATATGGCTAATAATATGAGTTAGATTGATAATAATAACAGTAATAAGTATAGTAATTGTCGTTCTATCGATATTATAAGCATAATATGGCTAATAATAAGAGTTAGATTGATAATATTAAGAGTAGTGATTATAGTAATTCTCGTTCTATCGATCATATAAGCATAATATGGCTAATAATATGAGTTAGATTGATAATAATAGGAGTAATAAGTATAGTAGTTGTAGTTCTATCGATCATATCTGCATAATATGGTTAATAATACGAGTTAGATTCATAATAATAAGAGTAATAAGTATAATAATTGTCGTTCTATCGATCATATAAGCATAATATGGCTAATAATATGAGTTAGGTTGATAATAATAAGAGTAATAAGTATAGTGATTGTCGTTCTACCGATCAAATTTGCATAATATGGTTAATAATATGAGTTAGATTGATAACAGTGAGTGTAATAAGTATAGTAATTGTCGTTCTCTCGATCATATTAGCATGATATGGCTAATAATATGAGTTAGATTGATAATACTAAGAGAAGTGAGTATAGTAATTGTAGTTCTATCGATCATTTAAGCATAATATGGCTAATAATATGAGTTGGATTGATAATAATAAAAGTAGTAAGTATAGTAATTGTCGTTCTATCGATAATATAAGCATAATATGGCTAATAATATGAGTTAGATTGATAATACTAAGAGTAGTGATTATAGCAATTCTCGTTCTATCGATCATATAAGCATAATATGGCCAATAATATGAGTTAGATTGATAATAATAAGAGTAATGAGTATAGTAATTGTAGTTCTATCGATCATATCTGCATAATATGGTTAATAATATGAGTCAGATTCATAATAATAAGAGTAATAAGTAGAGTAATTGTCGTTCTATCGATCATATAAGCATAATATGGGTAACAATATGAGTTAAATTGATAATAATAAGAGTAATAAGTACAGTAATTGCCGTTCTATCGATCATTTAAGCATAATATGGCTAATAATATGAGTTAGATTGATAATACTAAGAGTAGTGAGTATAGTAATTCTCGTTCTATCGATCATATAAGCATAATATGGCTAATAATATGGATTAGATTGATAATAATAAGACTAATGAGTATAGTAATTGTAGTTCTATCGATCATTTAAGCATAATATGGCTAATAATATGAGTTAGATTGATAATAATAACAGTAATAAGTATAGTAATTGGCGTTCTATCGATATTATAACCATAATATGGCTAATAATAAGAGTTAGATCGATAATAATAAGAGTAATGAGTATAGTAATTGTAGTTCTATCGATCATATCTGCATAATATGGTTAATAATATGAGTTAGATTCATAACAGTGAGTGTAATAAGTATAGTAATTGTCGTTCTGTCGATCATATTAGCATAATATAGCTAATAATATGGGTTAGATTGATAATAATAAGAGTAATGAGTATAGTAATTGTAGTTCTATCGATCATTTAAGCATAATATGGCTAATAATATGAGTTAGATTGATAATAATAACAGTAATAAGTATAGTAATTGTCGTTCTATCGATATTATAAGCATAATATGGCTAATAATAAGAGTTAGATTGATAATATTAAGAGTAGTGAGTATAGTAATTCTCGTTCTATCGATCATATAAGCATAATATGGCTAATAATATGAGTTAGATTGATAATAATAGGAGTAATAAGTATAGTAATTGTAGTTCTCTCGATCATATCTGCATAATATGGTTAATAATATGAGTTAGATCCATAATAATAAGAGTAATAAGTATAGTAATTGTCGTTCTATCGATCATATAAGCATAATATGGCTAATAATATGAGTTAGGTTGATAATAATAAGAGTAATAAGTATAGTGATTGTCGTTCTACCGATCAAATTTGCATAATATGGTTAATAATTTGAGTTAGATTGATAACAGTGAGTGTAATAAGTATAGTAATTGTCGTTCTCTCGATCATATTAGCATAATATGGCTAATAATATGAGTTAGATTGATAATACTAAGAGTAGTGAGTATAGTAATTGTAGTTCTATCGATCATTTAAGCATAATATGGCTAATAATATGAGTTAGATTGATAATAATAACAGTAATAAGTATAGTAATTGTCGTTCTATCGATATTATAAGCATTATATGGCTAATAATAAGAGTTAGATTGATAATATTAAGAGTAGTGAGTATAGTAATTCTCGTTCTATCGATCATATAAGCATAATGTGGCTAATAATATGAGTTAGATTGATAATAATAGGAGTAATAAGTATAGTAATTGTAGTTCTATCGATCATATCTGCATAATATGGTTAATAATATGAGTTAGATTCATAATAATAAGAGTAATAAGTATAGTAATTGTCGTTCTATCGATCATATAAGCATAATATGGCTAATAATATGAGTTAGGTTGATAATAATAAGAGTAATAAGTATAGTGATTGACGTTCTACCGATCAAATTTGCATAATATGGTTAATAATATGAGTTAGATTGATAACAGTGAGTGTAATAAGTATAGTAATTGTCGTTCTCTCGATCATATTAGCATAATATGGCTAATAATATGAGTTAGATTGATAATAATAAGAGTAATGAGTATAGTAATTGTAGTTCTATACATCATATCTGCATAATATGGTTAATAATATGAGTTAGATTCATAATAATAACAGTAATAGGTATAGCAAATGTCGTGCTATCGATCATATCTGCATAATATGGTTAATAATATGAGTTAGATTCATAATGATAAGAGTAATAAGTATAGTAATTGTCGTTCTATCGATCATATAAGCATAATATGGCTAATAATATGAGTTAGATTGATAATAATAAGAGTAATAAGTATAGTAAATGTCGTGCTATCGATCATATCTGCATAATATGGTTAATAATATGAGTTAGATTGATAATAGTGAGTGTAATAAGTATAGTAATTGTCGTTCTGTCGATCATATAAGCATAATATGGCTAATAATATGAGTTAGGTTGATAATAATAAGAGTAATAAGTATAGTAATTGTAGTTCTATCGATCATATCTGCATAATATGGTTAATAACATGAGTTAGATTGATAATAGTGAGTGTAATAAGTATAGTAAATGTCGTTCTGTCGATCATATTAGCATAATATAGCTAATAATATGGGTTAGATTGATAATAATAAGAGTAATGAGTATAGTAATTGTAGTTCTATCGATCATTTAAGCATAATATGGCTAATAATATGAGTTAGATTGATAATAATAACAGTAATAAGAATAGTAATTGTCGTTCTATCGATATTATAAGCATAATATGGCTAATAATAAGAGTTAGATTGATAATATTAAGAGTAGTGAGTATAGTAATTCTCGTTCTATCGATCATAGAAGCATAATATGGTTAATAATATGAGTTAGATTCATAATAATAAGAGTAATAAGTATAGTAATTGTCGTTCTATCGATCATTTATGCATAATATGGTTAATAATATGAGTTAGGTTGATAATAATAAGAGTAATAAGTATAGTGATTGTCGTTCTAGCGATCAAATTTGCATAATATGGTTAATAATATGAGTTAGATTGATAACAGTGAGTGTAATAAGTATAGTGATTGTCGTTCTATCGATAATATAAGCATAATATGGCTAATAATATGAGTTAGATTGATAATACTAAGAGTAGTGAGTATAGTAATTCTCGTTCTATCGATCATAGAAGCATAATATGGTTAATAATATGAGTTAGATTCATAATAATAAGAGTAATAAGTATAGTAATTGTCGTTCTATCGATCATAGAAGCATAATATGGCTAATAATATGAGTTAGATTGATAATAATAAGAGTAATGAGTATAGTAATTGTAGTTCTATCGATCATTTAAGCATAATATGGCTAATAATATGAGTTAGATTGATAATAATAACAGTAATAAGTATAGTGATTGTCGTACTATCGATCAAATTTGCATAATATGGTTAATAATATGAGTTAGATTGATAACAGTGAGTGTAATAAGTATAGTAATTGTCGTTCTGTCGATCATATTAGCATAATATGGCTAATAATATGGGTTAGATTGATAATAATAAGAGTAATGAGTATAGTAATTGCAGTTCTATCGATCATTTAAGCATAATATGGCTAATAATATGAGTTAGATTGATAACAATAACAGTAATAAGTATAGTAATTGTCGTTCTATCGATATTATAAGCATAATATGGCCAATAATATGAGTTAGATTGATAATACTAAGAGTAGTGAGTATAGAAATTCTCGTTCTATCGATCATATAAGCTTAATATGGCTAATAATATGGGTTAGATTGATAATAATAAGAGTAATGAGTATAGTAATTGTAGTTCTATCGATCATTTAAGCATAATATGGCTAATAATATGAGTTAGATTGATAATAACAACAGTAATAAGTATAGTAATTGGCGTTCTATCGATCATATAAGCATAATATGGCTACTAATATGAGTTAGGTTGATAATAACTAGAGTAATAAGTATAGTGATTGTCGTTCTACCGATCAAATTTGCATAATATGGTTAATAATATGAGTTAGATTGATAACAGTGAGTGTAATAAGTATAGTAATTGTCGTTCTCTCGATCATATTAGCATAATATGGCTAATAATATGAGTTAGATTGATAATAATAACAGTAATAAGTATAGTAATTGTCGTTCTATCGATATTATAAGGATAATATGGCTAATAATAAGAGTTAGATTGATAATACTAAGAGTAGTGAGTATAGTAATTCTCGTTCTATCGATCATAGAAGCATAATATGGCTAATAATATGAGTTAGATTGATAATAATAAGAGTAATGAGTATAGTAATTGTAGTTCTATCGATCATTTAAGCATAATATGGCTAATAATATGAGTTAGATTGATAATAATAACAGTAATAAGTATAGTAATTGGCGTTCTATCGATCATATAAGCATAATATGGCTAATAATATGAGTTAGATTGATAATAATAAGAGTAATAAGTATAGTAATTGGCGTTCTATCGATATTATAAGCATAATATGGCTAATAATAAGAGTTAGATTGATAATAATAAGTGTAATGAGTATAGTAATTGTAGTTCTATCGATCATATCTGCATAAAATGGTTAATAATATGAGTTAGATTCATAATAATGAGAGTAATAAGTATAGTAATTGTCGTTCTATCGATCATATAAGCATAATATGGCTAATAATATGAGTTAGGTTGATAATAATGAGAGTAATAAGTATAGTAATTGTCGTTCTATCGATCATATAAGCATAATATGGCTAATAATATGAGTTAGGTTGATAATAATAAGAGTAATAAGTATAGTGATTGGCGTTCTATCGATCAAATTTGCATAATATGGTTAATAATATGAGTTAGATTGATAACAGTGAGTGTAATAAGTATAGTAATTGTCGTTCTGTCGATCATATTAGTATAATATGGCTAATAATATGGGTTAGATTGATAATAATAAGAGTAATGAGTATAGTAATTGTAGTTCTATCGATCATTTAAGCATAATATGGCTAATAATATGAGTTAGATTGATAACAATAACAGTAATAAGTATAGTAATTGTCGTTCTATCGATATTATAAGCATAATATGGCTAATAATAAGAGTTAGATTGATAATATTAAGAGTAGTGAGTATAGTAATTCTCGTTCTATCGATCATATAAGCATAATATGGCCAATAATATGAGTTAGATTGATAATACTAAGAGTAGTGAGTATAGTAATTCTCGTTCTATCGATCATATAAGCTTAATATGGCTAATAATATGGGTTAGATTGATAATAATAAGAGTAATGAGTATAGTAATTGTAGTTCTATCGATCATTTAAGCATAATATGGCTAATAATATGAGTTAGATTGATAATAACAACAGTAATAAGTATAGTAATTGGCGTTCTATCGATCATATAAGCATAATATGGCTACTAATATGAGTTAGGTTGATAATAACTAGAGTAATAAGTATAGTGATTGTCGTTCTACCGATCAAATTTGCATAATATGGTTAATAATATGAGTTAGATTGATAACAGTGAGTGTAATAAGTATAGTCATTGTCGTTCTCTCGATCATATTAGCATAATATGGCTAATAATATGAGTTAGATTGATAATACTAAGAGTAGTGAGTATAGTAATTGTAGTTCTATCGATCATTTAAGCATAATATGGCTAATAATATGAGTTGGATTGATAATAATAAAAGTAATAAGTATAGTAATTGTCGTTCTATCGATAATATAAGCATAATATGGCTAATAATATGAGTTAGATTGATAATACTAAGAGTAGTGAGTATAGTAATTCTCGTTCTATCGATCATAGAAGCATAATATGGCTAATAATATGAGTTAGATTGATAATAATAAGAGTAATGAGTATAGTAATTGTAGTTCTATCGATCATTTAAGCATAATATGGCTAATAATATGAGTTGGATTGATAATAATAACAGTAATAAGTATAGTAATTGGCGTTCTATCGATCATATAAGCACAATATGGCTAATAATCTGAGTTAGATTGATAATAATAAGAGTAATAAGTATAGTAATTGTCGTTCTATCGATCATTTAAGCATAATATGGCTAATAATATGAGTTATATTGATTGTAATAACAGTAATAAGTATAGTAATTGTCGTTCTATCGATAATATAAGGATAATATGGCTAATAATATGAGTTAGATTGATAATACTAAGAGTAGTGAGTATAGTAATTCTCGTTCTATCGATCATATAAGCATAATATGGCTAATAATATGGGTTAGATTGATTATAATAAGAGTAATGAGTATAGTAATTGTAGTTCCATCGATCATTTAAGCATAATATGACTAATAATATGAGTTAGATTGATAATAATAACAGTAATAAGTATAGTAATTGGCGTTCTATCGATATTATAAGCATAATATGGCTAATAATAAGAGTTAGATTGATAATAATAAGAGTAATGAGTATAGTAATTGTAGTTCTATCGATCATATCTGCATAATATGGTTAATAATATGAGTTAGATTCATAATAATAAGAGTAATAAGTATAGTAATTGTCGTTCCATCGATCATATAAGCATAATATGGCTAATAATATGAGTTAGGTTGATAATAATAAGAGTAATAAGTATAGTGATTGTCGTTCTAGCGATCAAATTTGCATAATATGGTTAATAATATGAGTTAGATTGATAATAATAAGAGTAATAAGTATAGTAATTGTAGTTCTATCGATCATATCTGCATAATATGGTTAATAATATGAGTTAGATTCATAATGATAAGAGTAATAAGTATAGTAATTGTAGTTCTATTGCTCATATAAGCATAATATGGCTAATAATATGAGTTAGATTGATAATAATAACAGTAATAAGTATAGTAATTGTGGTTCTATCGATATTATAAGCATAATATGGCTAATAATAAGAGTTAGATTGATAATATTAAGAGTAGTGAGTATAGTAATTCTCGTTCTATCGATCATATAAGCATAATATGGCTAATAATATGAGTTAGGTTGATAATAATAAGAGTAATAAGTATAGTAATTGTCGTTCTATCGATCATTTAAGCATAATATGGCTAATAATATGAGTTAGATTGATAATAATAAGAGTAATGAGTATAGTAATTGTAGTTCTATCGATCATATCTGCATAATATGGTTAATAATATGAGTTAGATTCGTAATAATGAGAGTAATAAGTATAGTAATTGTCGTTCTATCGATCATATAAGCATAATATGGGTAATAATATGAGTTAAATTGATAATAATAAGAGTAATAAGTACAGTAATTGCCGTTCTATCGATCATTTAAGCATAATATGGCTAATAATATGAGTTAGATTGATAATACTAAGAGTAGTGAGTATAGTAATTCTCGTTCTATCGATCATATAAGCATAATATGGCCAATAATATGAGTTCGATTGATAATACTAAGAGTAGTGAGTATAGTAATTCTCGTTCTATCGATCATATAAGCTTAATATGGCTAATAATATGGGTTAGATTGATAATAATAAGAGTAATGAGTATAGTAATTGTAGTTCTATCGATCATTTAAGCATAATATGGCTAATAATATGAGTTAGATTGATAATAATAACAGTAATAAGTATAGTAATTGTCGTTCTATCGATCATATAAGCATAATATGGCTAATAATATGAGTTAGATTGATAATAATAAGAGTAATGAGTATAGTAATTGTAGTTCTATAGATCATATCTGCACAATATGGTTAATAATATGAGTTAGATTGATAACAGTGAGTGTAATAAGTATAGTAACTGTCGTTCTATCGATCATATTAACATAATATGGTCAATAATATGAATTAGATTGATAATAATAAGAGTAATAAGTATAGTATTTGTAGTTCTCTCGATCATATCTGCATAATATGGTTAATAATATGAGTTAGATCCATAATAATAAGAGTAATAAGTATAGTAATTGTCGTTCTATCGATCATATAAGCATAATATGGCTAATAATATGGATTAGATTGATAATAATAAGACTAATGAGTATAGTAATTGTAGTTCTATCGATCATTTAAGCATAATATGGCTAATAATATGAGTTAGATTGATAATAATAACAGTAATAAGTATAGTAATTGGCGTTCTATCGATATTATAACCATAATATGGCTAATAATAAGAGTTAGATCGATAATAATAAGAGTAATGAGTATAGTAATTGTAGTTCTATCGATCATATCTGCATAATATGGTTAATAATATGAGTTAGATTCATAACAGTGAGTGTAATAAGTATAGTAATTGTCGTTCTGTCGATCATATTAGCATAATCTAGCTAATAATATGGGTTAGATTGATAATAATAAGAGTAATGAGTATAGTAATTGTAGTTCTATCGATCATTTAAGCATAATATGGCTAATAATATGAGTTAGATTGATAATAATAACAGTAATAAGTATAGTAATTGTCGTTCTATCGATATTATAAGCATAATATGGCTAATAATAAGAGTTAGATTGATAATATTAAGAGTAGTGAGTATAGTAATTCTCGGTCTATCGATCATATAAGCATAATATGGCTAATAATATGAGTTAGATTGATAATAATAGGAGTAATAAGTATAGTAATTGTAGTTCTCTCGATCATATCTGCATAATATGGTTAATAATATGAGTTAGATCCATAATAATAAGAGTAATAAGTATAGTAATTGTCGTTCTATCGATCATATAAGCATAATATGGCTAATAATATGAGTTAGGTTGATAATAATAAGAGTAATAAGTATAGTGATTGTCGTTCTACCGATCAAATTTGCATAATATGGTTAATAATTTGAGTTAGATTGATAACAGTGAGTGTAATAAGTATAGTAATTGTCGTTCTCTCGATCATATTAGCATAATATGGCTAATAATATGAGTTAGATTGATAATACTAAGAGTAGTGAGTATAGTAATTGTAGTTCTATCGATCATTTAAGCATAATATGGCTAATAATATGAGTTAGATTGATAATAATAACAGTAATAAGTATAGTAATTGTCGTTCTATCGATATTATAAGCATAATATGGCTAATAATATGAGTTAGATTGATAATAATAAGAGTAATAAGTATAGTAATTGTCGTTCTATCGATCATTTAAGCATAATATGGCTAATAATATGAGTTATATTGATTGTAATAACAGTAATAAGTATAGTAATTGTCGTTCTATCGATATTATAAGCATAATATGGCTAATAATATGAGTTAGATTGATAATAATAAGAGTAATAAGTATAGTAATTGTAGTTCTATCGATCATATCTGCATAATATGGTTAATAATATGAGTTAGATTCATAATGATAAGAGTAATAAGTATAGTAATTGTAGTTCTATTGCTCATATAAGCATAATATGGCTAATAATATGAGTTAGATTGATAATAATAAGAGTAATAAGTATAGTAATTGTAGTTCTATCGATCATATCTGCATAATATGGTTAATAATATGAGTTAGATTCATAATGATAAGAGTAATGAGTATAGTAATTGTCGTTCTATCGATCATATAAGCATAATATGGCTAATAATATGAGTTAGGTTGATAATAATAAGAGTAATAAGTATAGTGATTGTCGTTCTACCGATCAAATTTGCATAATATGGTTAATAATATGAGTTAGATTCATAATAATAAGAGTAATAGGTATAGCAAATGTCGTGCTATCGATCATATCTGCATAATATGGTTAATAATATGAGTTAGATTGATAATAATAAGAGTAATAAGTATAGTAATTATAGTTCTATTGCTCATATAAGCATAATATGGCTAATAATATGAGTTAGATTGATAATAATAAGAGTAATAAGTATAGTAATTGTCGTTCTATCGATCATTTAAGCATAATATGGCTAATAATATGAGTTAGATTGATAATAATAAGAGTAATGAGTATAGTAATTGTAGTCCTATCGATCATATCTGCATAATATGGTTAATAATATGAGTTAGATTCGTAATAATGAGAGTAATAAGTATAGTAATTGTCGTTCTATCGATCATATAAGCATAATATGGGCAATAATATGAGTTAAATTGATAATAATAAGAGTAATAAGTACAGTAATTGCCGTTCTATCGATCATTTAAGCATAATATGGCTAATAATATGAGTTAGATTGATAATACTAAGAGTAGTGAGTATAGTAATTCTCGTTCTATCGATCATATAAGCATAATATGGCCAATAATATGAGTTAGATTGATAATACTAAGAGTAGTGAGTATAGTAATTCTCGTTCTATCGATCATATAAGCTTAATATGGCTAATAATATGGGTTAGATTGATAACAATAAGAGTAATGAGTATAGTAATTGTAGTTCTATCGATCATTTAAGCATAATATGGCTAATAATATGAGTTAGATTGATAATAATAACAGTAATAAGTATAGTAATTGGCGTTCTATCGATCATATAAGCATAATATGGCTAATAATATGAGTTAGGTTGATAATAATAAGAGTAATAACTATAGTGATTGTCGTTCTACCGATCAAATTTGCATAATATGGTTAATAATATGAGTTAGATTGATAATAGTGAGTGTAATAAGTATAGTAATTGTCGTTCTGTCGATCATATAAGCATAATATGGCTAATAATATGAGTTAGATTGATAATAATAAGAGTAATGAGTATAGTAGTTGTCGTTCTATCGATCATATAAGCATAATATGGCTAATAATATGAGTTAGATTGATAATAATAAGAGTAATGAGTATAGTAATTGTAGTTCTATAGATCATATCTGCACAATATGGTTAATAATATGAGTTAGATTGATAACAGTGAGTGTAATAAGTATAGTAACTGTCGTTCTATCGATCATATTAGCATAATATGGTCAATAATATGAATTAGATTGATAATAATAAGAGTAATAAGTATAGTATTTGTCGTTCTATCGATCATATAAGCATAATATGGCTAATAATATGAGTTAGATTTATAATAATAAGAGTAATAAGTATAGTAATTGTCGTTCTATCGATCATATAAGCATAATATGGCTAATAATATGAGTTAGGTTGATAATAATAAGAGTAATAAGTATAGTGATTGTCGTTCTATCGATCAAATTTGCATAATATGGTTAATAATATGAGTTAGATTGATAACAGTGAGTGTAATAAGTATAGTAATTGTCGTTCTGTCGATCATATTAGCATAATATGGCTAATAATATGGGTTAGATTGATAATAATAAGAGTAATGAGTATAGTAATTGTAGTTCTATCGATCATTTAAGCATAATATGGCTAATAATATGAGTTAGATTGATAATAATAACAGTAATAAGTATAGTAATTGTCGTTCTATCGATATTATAAGCATAATATGGCTAATAATAAGAGTTAGATTGATAATATTAAGAGTAGTGAGTATAGTAATTCTCGTTCTATCGATCATATAAGCATAATATGGCTAATAATATGAGTTAGATTGGTAATAATAGGAGTAATAAGTATAGTAATTGTAGTTCTCTCGATCATATCTGCATAATATGGTTAATAATATGAGTTAGATCCATAATAATAAGAGTAATAAGTATAGTAATTGTCGTTCTATCGATCATATAAGCATAATATGGCTAATAATATGGATTAGATTGATAATAATAAGACTAATGAGTATAGTAATTGTAGTTCTATCGATCATTTAAGCATAATATGGCTAATAATATGAGTTAGATTGATAATAATAACAGTAATAAGTATAGTAATTGGCGTTCTATCGATATTATAACCATAATATGGCTAATAATAAGAGTTAGATCGATAATAATAAGAGTAATGAGTATAGTAATTGTAGTTCTATCGATCATATCTGCATAATATGGTTAATAATATGAGTTAGATTCATAACAGTGAGTGTAATAAGTATAGTAATTGTCGTTCTGTCGATCATATTAGCATAATCTAGCTAATAATATGGGTTAGATTGATAATAATAAGAGTAATGAGTATAGTAATTGTAGTTCTATCGATCATTTAAGCATAATATGGCTAATAATATGAGTTAGATTGATAATAATAACAGTAATAAGTATAGTAATTGTCGTTCTATCGATATTATAAGCATAATATGGCTAATAATAAGAGTTAGATTGATAATATTAAGAGTAGTGAGTATAGTAATTCTCGGTCTATCGATCATATAAGCATAATATGGCTAATAATATGAGTTAGATTGATAATAATAGGAGTAATAAGTATAGTAATTGTAGTTCTCTCGATCATATCTGCATAATATGGTTAATAATATGAGTTAGATCCATAATAATAAGAGTAATAAGTATAGTAATTGTCGTTCTATCGATCATATAAGCATAATATGGCTAATAATATGAGTTAGGTTGATAATAATAAGAGTAATAAGTATAGTGATTGTCGTTCTACCGACCAAATTTGCATAATATGGTTAATAATTTGAGTTAGATTGATAACAGTGAGTGTAATAAGTATAGTAATTGTCGTTCTCTCGATCATATTAGCATAATATGGCTAATAATATGAGTTAGATTGATAATACTAAGAGTAGTGAGTATAGTAATTGTAGTTCTATCGATCATTTAAGCATAATATGGCTAATAATATGAGTTAGATTGATAATAATAACAGTAATAAGTATAGTAATTGTCGTTCTATCGATATTATAAGCATAATATGGCTAATAATATGAGTTAGATTGATAATAATAAGAGTAATAAGTATAGTAATTGTCGTTCTATCGATCATTTAAGCATAATATGGCTAATAATATGAGTTATATTGATTGTAATAACAGTAATAAGTATAGTAATTGTCGTTCTATCGATAATATAAGGATAATATGGCTAATAATATGAGTTAGATTGATAATACTAAGAGTAGTGAGTATAGTAATTCTCGTTCTATCGATCATATAAGCATAATATGGCTAATAATATGGGTTAGATTGATTATAATAAGAGTAATGAGTATAGTAATTGTAGTTCCATCGATCATTTAAGCATAATATGACTAATAATATGAGTTAGATTGATAATAATAACAGTAATAAGTATAGTAATTGGCGTTCTATCGATATTATAAGCATAATATGGCTAATAATAAGAGTTAGATTGATAATAATAAGAGTAATGAGTATAGTAATTGTAGTTCTATCGATCATATCTGCATAATATGGTTAATAATATGAGTTAGATTCATAATAATAAGAGTAATAAGTATAGTAATTGTCGTTCCATCGATCATATAAGCATAATATGGCTAATAATATGAGTTAGGTTGATAATAATAAGAGTAATAAGTATAGTGATTGTCGTTCTAGCGATCAAATTTGCATAATATGGTTAATAATATGAGTTAGATTGATAACAGTGAGTGTAATAAGTATAGTGATTGTCGTTCTATCGATAATATAAGCATAATATGGCTAATAATATGAGTTAGATTGATAATACTAAGAGTAGTGAGTATAGTAATTCTCGTTCTATCGATCATATAAGCATAATATGGCTAATAATATGAGTTAGATTGATAATAATAAGAGTAATAAGTATAGTAATTGTAGTTCTATCGATCATATCTGCATAATATGGTTAATAATATGAGTTAGATTCATAATGATAAGAGTAATAAGTATAGTAATTGTAGTTCTATTGCTCATATAAGCATAATATGGCTAATAATATGAGTTAGATTGATAATAATAACAGTAATAAGTATAGTAATTGTGGTTCTATCGATATTATAAGCATAATATGGCTAATAATAAGAGTTAGATTGATAATATTAAGAGCAGTGAGTATAGTAATTCTCGTTCTATCGATCATATAAGCATAATATGGCTAATAATATGAGTTAGATTGATAATAATAGGAGTAGTAAGTATAGTAATTGTAGTTCTATCGATCATATCTGCATAATATGGTTAATAATATGAGTTAGACTCATAATAATAAGAGTAATAAGTATAGTAATTGTCGTTCTATCGATCATATAAGCATAATATGGCTAATAATATGAGTTAGGTTGATAATAATAAGAGTAATAAGTATAGTGATTGTCGTTCTACCGATCAAATTTGCATAATATGGTTAATAATTTGAGTTAGATTGATAACAGTGAGTGTAATAAGTATAGTAACTGTCGTTCTATCGATCATATTAGCATAATATGGCTAATAATATGGATTAGATTGATAATAATAAGACTAATGAGCATAGTAATTGTAGTTCTATCGATCATTTAAGCATAATATGGCTAATAATATGAGTTAGATTGATAATAATAACAGTAATAAGTATAGTAATTGGCGTTCTATCGATATTATAACCATAATATGGCTAATAATAAGAGTTAGATCGATAATAATAAGAGTAATGAGTATAGTAATTGTAGTTCTATCGATCATATCTGCATAATATGGTTAATAATATGAGTTAGATTCATAACAGTGAGTGTAATAAGTATAGTAATTGTCGTTCTGTCGATCATATTAGCATAATATAGCTAATAATATGGGTTAGATTGATAATAATAAGAGTAATGAGTATAGTAATTGTAGTTCTATCGATCATTTAAGCATAATATGGCTAATAATATGAGTTAGATTGATAATAATAACAGTAATAAGTATAGTAATTGTCGTTCTATCGATATTATAAGCATAATATGGCTAATAATAAGAGTTAGATTGATAATATTAAGAGTAGTGAGTATAGTAATTCTCGTTCTATCGATCATATAAGCATAATATGGCTAATAATATGAGTTAGATTGATAATAATAGGAGTAATAAGTATAGTAATTGTAGTTCTCTCGATCATATCTGCATAATATGGTTAATAATATGAGTTAGATCCATAATAATAAGAGTAATAAGTATAGTAATTGTCGTTCTATCGATCATATAAGCATAATATGGCTAATAATATGAGTTAGGTTGATAATAATAAGAGTAATAAGTATAGTGATTGTCGTTCTACCGATCAAATTTGCATAATATGGTTAATAATTTGAGTTAGATTGATAACAGTGAGTGTAATAAGTATAGTAATTGTCGTTCTCTCGATCATATTAGCATAATATGGCTAATAATATGAGCTAGATTGATAATACTAAGAGTAGTGAGTATAGTAATTGTAGTTCTATCGATCATTTAAGCATAATATGGCTAATAATATGAGTTGGATTGATAATAATAAAAGTAGTAAGTATAGTAATTGTCGTTCTATCGATAATATAAGCATAATATGGCTAATAATATGAGTTAGATTGATAATACTAAGAGTAGTGAGTATACTAATTCTCGTTCTATCGATCATAGAAGCATAATATGGCTAATAATATGAGTTAGATTGATAATAATAAAAGTAATAAGTAGAGTAATTGTCGTTCTATCGATCATATAAGCATAATATGGCTAATAATATGAGTTAGATTGATAATAATAAGAGTAATAAGTATAGTAATTGTCGTTCTATCGATCATTTAAGCATAATATGGCTAATAATATGAGTTAGATTGATAGTAATAACAGTAATAAGTATAGTAATTGCCGTTCTATCGATAATATAAGCATAATATGGTTAATAATATGAGTTAGATTGATAATACTCAGAGTAGTGAGTATAGTAATTCTCGTTCTATCGATCATATAAGCATAATATGGCTAATAATATGAGTTAGATTGATAATAATAAGAGTAATGAGTATAGTAATTGTAGTTCTATAGATCATATCTGCATAATATGGTTAATAATATGAGTTAGATTCATAATGATAGGAGTAATAAGTATAGTAATTGGCGTTTTATCGATATTATAAGCATAATATGGCTAATAATAAGAGTTAGATTGATAATAATAAGAGTAATGAGTATAGTAATTGTAGTTCTATCGATCATATCTGCATAATATGGTTAATAATATGAGTTAGATTCATAATAATAAGAGTAATAAGTATAGTAATTGTCGTTCCATCGATCATATAAGCATAATATGGCTAATAATATGAGTTAGGTTGATAATAATAAGAGTAATAAGTATAGTGATTGTCGTTCTAGCGATCAAATTTGCATAATATGGTTAATAATATGAGTTAGATTGATAACAGTGAGTGTAATAAGTATAGTGATTGTCGTTCTATCGATAATATAAGCATAATATGGCTAATAATATGAGTTAGATTGATAATACTAAGAGTAGTGAGTATAGTAATTCTCGTTCTATCGATCATATAAGCATAATATGGCTAATAATATGAGTTAGATTGATAATAATAAGAGTAATAAGTATAGTAATTGTAGTTCTATCGATCATATCTGCATAATATGGTTAATAATATGAGTTAGATTTATAATGATAAGAGTAATAAGTATAGTAATTGTAGTTCTATTGCTCATATAAGCATAATATGGCTAATAATATGAGTTAGATTGATAATAATAACAGTAATAAGTATAGTAATTGTGGTTCTATCGATATTATAAGCATAATATGGCTAATAATAAGAGTTAGATTGATAATATTAAGAGTAGTGAGTATAGTAATTCTCGTTCTATCGATCATATAAGCATAATATGGCTAATAATATGAGTTAGATTGATAATAATAAGAGTAATAAGTATAGTAATTGTCGTTCTATCGATCATTTAAGCATAATATGGCTAATAATATGAGTTAGATTGATAATAATAAGAGTAATGAGTATAGTAATTGTAGTTCTATCGATCATATCTGCATAATATGGTTAATAATATGAGTTAGATCCATAATAATAAGAGTAATAAGTATAGTAATTGTCGTTCTATCGATCATATAAGCATAATATGGCTAATAATATGGATTAGATTGATAATAATAAGACTAATGAGCATAGTAATTGTAGTTCTATCGATCATTTAAGCATAATATGGCTAATAATATGAGTTAGATTGATAATAATAACAGTAATAAGTATAGTAATTGGCGTTCTATCGATATTATAACCATAATATGGCTAATAATAAGAGTTAGATCGATAATAATAAGAGTAATGAGTATAGTAATTGTAGTTCTATCGATCATATCTGCATAATATGGTTAATAATATGAGTTAGATTCATAACAGTGAGTGTAATAAGTATAGTAATTGTCGTTCTGTCGATCATATTAGCATAATATAGCTAATAATATGGGTTAGATTGATAATAATAAGAGTAATGAGTATAGTAATTGTAGTTCTATCGATCAATTAAGCATAATATGGCTAATAATATGAGTTAGATTGATAATAATAACAGTAATAAGTATAGTAATTGTCGTTCTATCGATATTATAAGCATAATATGGCTAATAATAAGAGTTAGATTGATAATATTAAGAGTAGTGAGTATAGTAATTCTCGTTCTATCGATCATATAAGCATAATATGGCTAATAATATGAGTTAGATTGATAATAATAGGAGTAATAAGTATAGTAATTGTAGTTCTCTCGATCATATCTGCATAATATGGTTAATAATATGAGTTAGATCCATAATAATAAGAGTAATAAGTATAGTAATTGTCGTTCTATCGATCATATAAGCATAATATGGCTAATAATATGAGTTAGGTTGATAATAATAAGAGTAATAAGTATAGTGATTGTCGTTCTACCGATCAAATTTGCATAATATGGTTAATAATTTGAGTTAGATTGATAACAGTGAGTGTAATAAGTATAGTAACTGTCGTTCTATCGATCATATTAGCATAATATGGCTAATAATATGGATTAGATTGATAATAATAAGACTAATGAGCATAGTAATTGTAGTTCTATCGATCATTTAAGCATAATATGGCTAATAATATGAGTTAGATTGATAATAATAACAGTAATAAGTATAGTAATTGGCGTTCTATCGATATTATAACCATAATATGGCTAATAATAAGAGTTAGATCGATAATAATAAGAGTAATGAGTATAGTAATTGTAGTTCTATCGATCATATCTGCATAATATGGTTAATAATATGAGTTAGATTCATAACAGTGAGTGTAATAAGTATAGTAATTGTCGTTCTGTCGATCATATTAGCATAATATAGCTAATAATATGGGTTAGATTGATAATAATAAGAGTAATGAGTATAGTAATTGTAGTTCTATCGATCATTTAAGCATAATATGGCTAATAATATGAGTTAGATTGATAATAATAACAGTAATAAGTATAGTAATTGTCGTTCTATCGATATTATAAGCATAATATGGCTAATAATAAGAGTTAGATTGATAATATTAAGAGTAGTGAGTATAGTAATTCTCGTTCTATCGATCATATAAGCATAATATGGCTAATAATATGAGTTAGATTGATAATAATAGGAGTAATAAGTATAGTAATTGTAGTTCTCTCGATCATATCTGCATAATATGGTTAATAATATGAGTTAGATCCATAATAATAAGAGTAATAAGTATAGTAATTGTCGTTCTATCGATCATATAAGCATAATATGGCTAATAATATGAGTTAGGTTGATAATAATAAGAGTAATAAGTATAGTGATTGTCGTTCTACCGATCAAATTTGCATAATATGGTTAATAATTTGAGTTAGATTGATAACAGTGAGTGTAATAAGTATAGTAATTGTCGTTCTCTCGATCATATTAGCATAATATGGCTAATAATATGAGCTAGATTGATAATACTAAGAGTAGTGAGTATAGTAATTGTAGTTCTATCGATCATTTAAGCATAATATGGCTAATAATATGAGTTGGATTGATAATAATAAAAGTAGTAAGTATAGTAATTGTCGTTCTATCGATAATATAAGCATAATATGGCTAATAATATGAGTTAGATTGATAATACTAAGAGTAGTGAGTATACTAATTCTCGTTCTATCGATCATAGAAGCATAATATGGCTAATAATATGAGTTAGATTGATAATAATAAAAGTAATAAGTAGAGTAATTGTCGTTCTATCGATCATATAAGCATAATATGGCTAATAATATGAGTTAGATTGATAATAATAAGAGTAATAAGTATAGTAATTGTCGTTCTATCGATCATTTAAGCATAATATGGCTAATAATATGAGTTAGATTGATAGTAATAACAGTAATAAGTATAGTAATTGCCGTTCTATCGATAATATAAGCATAATATGGTTAATAATATGAGTTAGATTGATAATACTCAGAGTAGTGAGTATAGTAATTCTCGTTCTATCGATCATATAAGCATAATATGGCTAATAATATGAGTTAGATTGATAATAATAAGAGTAATGAGTATAGTAATTGTAGTTCTATAGATCATATCTGCATAATATGGTTAATAATATGAGTTAGATTCATAATGATAGGAGTAATAAGTATAGTAATTGTCGTTCTATCGATCATATAAGCATAATATGGCTAATAATATGAGTTAGATTGATAATAATAAGAGTAGTAAGTATAGTAAATGTCGTGCTATCGATCATATCTGCATAATATGGTTAATAATATGAGTTAGATTGATAATAGTAAGAGTAATGTGTATAGTAAATGTCGTGCTATCGATCATATCTGCATAATATGGTTAATAATATGAGTTAGATTCACAATAATAAGAGTAATAAGTATAGTAAATGTCGTTCTATCGATCATATAATCATAATATGGGTAATAATATGGGTTAGATTGATAATAATAAGAGTAATGAGTATAGTAATTGTAGTTCTATCGATCATTTAAGCATAATATGGCTAATAATATGAGTTAGGTTGATAATAATAAGAGTAATAAGTATAGTGATTGTCGTTCTACCGATCAAATTTGCATAATATGGTTAATAATTTGAGTTAGATTGATAACAGTGAGTGTAATAAGTATAGTAACTGTCGTTCTATCGATCATATTAGCATAATATGGCTAATAATATGGATTAGATTGATAATAATAAGACTAATGAGCATAGTAATTGTAGTTCTATCGATCATTTAAGCATAATATGGCTAATAATATGAGTTAGATTGATAATAATAACAGTAATAAGTATAGTAATTGGCGTTCTATCGATATTATAACCATAATATGGCTAATAATAAGAGTTAGATCGATAATAATAAGAGTAATGAGTATAGTAATTGTAGTTCTATCGATCATATCTGCATAATATGGTTAATAATATGAGTTAGATTCATAACAGTGAGTGTAATAAGTATAGTAATTGTCGTTCTGTCGATCATATTAGCATAATATAGCTAATAATATGGGTTAGATTGATAATAATAAGAGTAATGAGTATAGTAATTGTAGTTCTATCGATCATTTAAGCATAATATGGCTAATAATATGAGTTAGATTGATAATAATAACAGTAATAAGTATAGTAATTGTCGTTCTATCGATATTATAAGCATAATATGGCTAATAATAAGAGTTAGATTGATAATATTAAGAGTAGTGAGTATAGTAATTCTCGTTCTATCGATCATATAAGCATAATATGGCTAATAATATGAGTTAGATTGATAATAATAGGAGTAATAAGTATAGTAATTGTAGTTCTCTCGATCATATCTGCATAATATGGTTAATAATATGAGTTAGATCCATAATAATAAGAGTAATAAGTATAGTAATTGTCGTTCTATCGATCATATAAGCATAATATGGCTAATAATATGAGTTAGGTTGATAATAATAAGAGTAATAAGTATAGTGATTGTCGTTCTACCGATCAAATTTGCATAATATGGTTAATAATTTGAGTTAGATTGATAACAGTGAGTGTAATAAGTATAGTAATTGTCGTTCTCTCGATCATATTAGCATAATATGGCTAATAATATGAGTTAGATTGATTAATACTAAGAGTAGTGAGTATAGTAATTGTAGTTCTATCGATCATTTAAGCATAATATGGCTAATAATATGAGTTGGATTGATAATAATAAAAGTAGTAAGTATAGTAATTGTCGTTCTATCGATAATATAAGCATAATATGGCTAATAATATGAGTTAGATTGATAATACTAAGAGTAGTGAGTATACTAATTCTCGTTCTATCGATCATAGAAGCATAATATGGCTAATAATATGAGTTAGATTGATAATAATAAAAGTAATAAGTAGAGTAATTGTCGTTCTATCGATCATATAAGCATAATATGGCTAATAATATGAGTTAGATTGATAATAATAAGAGTAATAAGTATAGTAATTGTCGTTCTATCGATCATTTAAGCATAATATGGCTAATAATATGAGTTAGATTGATAGTAATAACAGTAATAAGTATAGTAATTGCCGTTCTATCGATAATATAAGCATAATATGGTTAATAATATGAGTTAGATTGATAATACTCAGAGTAGTGAGTATAGTAATTCTCGTTCTATCGATCATATAAGCATAATATGGCTAATAATATGAGTTAGATTGATAATAATAAGAGTAATGAGTATAGTAATTGTAGTTCTATAGATCATATCTGCATAATATGGTTAATAATATGAGTTAGATTCATAATGATAGGAGTAATAAGTATAGTAATTGTCGTTCTATCGATCATATAAGCATAATATGGCTAATAATATGAGTTAGATTGATAATAATAAGAGTAGTAAGTATAGTAAATGTCGTGCTATCGATCATATCTGCATAATATGGTTAATAATATGAGTTAGATTGATAATAGTAAGAGTAATGTGTATAGTAAATGTCGTGCTATCGATCATATCTGCATAATATGGTTAATAATATGAGTTAGATTCACAATAATAAGAGTAATAAGTATAGTAAATGTCGTTCTATCGATCATATAATCATAATATGGGTAATAATATGAGTTGGATTGATAATAATAAGAGTAATGAGTAAAATAATTGTCGTTCTATCGATCATTTAAGCATAATATGCTTAATAATATGAGTTAGATTGATGATAATAAGTGTAATAAGTATAGTAAATGTCGTGCTATCGATCATATCTGCATAATATGGTTAATAATATGAGTTAGATTGATAATAGTGAGTGTAATAAGTATAGTAATTGTCGTTCTGTCGATCATATAAGCATAATATGGCTAATAATATGAGTTAGATTGATAATACTAAGAGTAGTGAGTATAGTAATTCTCGTTCTATCGATCATAGAAGCATAATATGGTTAATAATATGAGTTAGATTCATAATAATAAGAGTAATAAGTATAGTAATTGTCGTTCTATCGATCATATAAGCATAATATGGCTAATAATATGAGTTAGGTTGATAATAATAAGAGTAATAAGTATAGTGATTGTCGTTCTATCGATCAAATTTGCATAATATGGATAATAATATGAGTTAGATTGATAACAGTGAGTGTAATAAGTATAGTAATTGTCGTTCTGTCGATCATATTAGCATAATATGGCTAATAATATGGGTTAGATTGATAATAATAAGAGTAATGAGTATAGTAATTGTAGTTCTATCGATCATTTAAGCATAATATGGCTAATAATATGAGTTAGATTGATAATAATAACAGTAATAAGTATAGTAATTGTCGTTCTATCGATATTATAAGCATAATATGGCTAATAATAAGAGTTAGATTGATAATATTAAGAGTAGTGAGTATAGTAATTCTCGTTCTATCGATCATATAAGCATAATATGGCTAATAATATGAGTTAGATTGATAATAATAAGAGTAATAAGTATAGTAATTGTAGTTCTATCGATCATATCTGCATAATATGGTTAATAATATGAGTTAGATTCACAATAATAAGAGTAATAAGTATAGTAATTGTCGTTCTATCGATCATATAAGCATAATATGGCTAATAATATGAGTTAGGTTGATAATAATAAGAGTAATAAGTATAGTAATTGTAGTTCTATCGATCATATCTGCATAATATGGTTAATAACATGAGTTAGATTGATAATAGTGAGTGTAATAAGTATAGTAAATGTCGTTCTGTCGATCATATTAGCATAATATAGCTAATAATATGGGTTAGATTGATAATAATAAGAGTAATGAGTATAGTAATTGTAGTTCTATCGATCATTTAAGCATAATATGGCTAATAATATGAGTTAGATTGATAATAATAACAGTAATAAGTATAGTAATTGTCGTTCTATCGATATTATAAGCATAATATGGCTAATAATAAGAGTTAGATTGATAATATTAAGAGTAGTGAGTATAGTAATTCTCGTTCTATCGATCATAGAAGCATAATATGGTTAATAATATGAGTTAGATTCATAATAATAAGAATAATAAGTATAGTAATTGTCGTTCTATCGATCATTTATGCATAATATGGTTAATAATATGAGTTAGGTTGATAATAATAAGAGTAATAAGTAGAGTGATTGTCGTTCTAGCGATCAAATTTGCATAATATGGTTAATAATATGAGTTAGATTGATAACAGTGAGTGTAATAAGTATAGTGATTGTCGTTCTATCGATAATATAAGCATAATATGGCTAATAATATGAGTTAGATTGATAATACTAAGAGTAGTGAGTATAGTAATTCTCGTTCTATCGATCAAATTTGCATAATATGGTTAATAATATGAGTTAGATTGATAACAGTGAGTGTAATAAGTATAGTAATTGTCGTTCTGTCGATCATATTAGCATAATATGGCTAATAATATGGGTTAGATTGATAATAATAAGAGTAATGAGTATAGTAATTGTAGTTCTATCGATCATTTAAGCATAATATGGCTAATAATATGAGTTAGATTGATAATAATAACAGTAATAAGTATAGTAATTCTCGTTCTATCGATCATATAAGCATAATATGGCTAATAATATGAGTTAGATTGATAATAATAGGAGTAATAAGTATAGTAATTGTAGTTCTCTCGATCATATCTGCATAATATGGTTAATAATATGAGTTAGATCCATAATAATAAGAGTAATAAGTATAGTAATTGTCGTTCTATCGATCATATAAGCATAATATGGCTAACAATATGGATTAGATTGATAATAATAAGACTAATGAGTATAGTAATTGTAGTTCTATCGATCATTTAAGCATAATATGGCTAATAATATGAGTTAGATTGATAATAATAACAGTAATAAGTATAGTAATTGGCGTTCTATCGATATTATAACCATAATATGGCTAATAATAAGAGTTAGATCGATAATAATAAGAGTAATGAGTATAGTAATTGTAGTTCTATCGATCATATCTGCATAATATGGTTAATAATATGAGTTAGATTCATAACAGTGAGTGTAATAAGTATAGTAATTGTCGTTCTGTCGATCATATTAGCATAATATAGCTAATAATATGGGTTAGATTGATAATAATAAGAGTAATGAGTATAGTAATTGTAGTTCTATCGATCATTTAAGCATAATATGGCTAATAATATGAGTTAGATTGATAATAATAACAGTAATAAGTATAGTAATTGTCGTTCTATCGATATTATAAGCATAATATGGCTAATAATAAGAGTTAGATTGATAATATTAAGAGTAGTGAGTATAGTAATTCTCGTTCTATCGATCATATAAGCATAATATGGCTAATAATATGAGTTAGATTGATAATAATAGGAGTAATAAGTATAGTAATTGTAGTTCTCTCGATCATATCTGCATAATATGGTTAATAATATGAGCTAGATCCATAATAATAAGAGTAATAAATATAGTAATTGTCGTTCTATCGATCATATAAGCATAATATGGCTTATAATATGAGTTAGGTTGATAATAATAAGAGTAATAAGTATAGTGATTGTCGTTCTACCGATCAAATTTGCATAATATGGTTAATAATTTGAGTTAGATTGATAACAGTGAGTGTAATAAGTATAGTAATTGTCGTTCTCTCGATCATATTAGCATAATATGGCTAATAATATGAGTTAGATTGATAATACTAAGAGTAGTGAGTATAGTAATTGTAGTTCTATCGATCATTTAAGCATAATATGGCTAATAATATGAGTTAGATTGATAATAATAACAGTAATAAGTATAGTAATTGTCGTTCTATCGATATTATAAGCATAATATGGCTAATAATAAGAGTTAGATTGATAATATTAAGAGTAGTGAGTATAGTAATTCTCGTTCTATCGATCATATAAGCATAATATGGCTAATAATATGAGTTAGATTGATAATAATAGGAGTAATAAGTATAGTAATTGTAGTTCTATCGATCATATCTGCATAATATGGTTAATAATATGAGTTAGATTCATAATAATAAGAGTAATAAGTATAGTAATTGTCGTTCTATCGATCATATAAGCATAATATGGCTAATAATATGAGTTAGGTTGATAATAATAAGAGTAATAAGTATAGTGATTGTCGTTCTACCGATCAAATTTGCATAATATGGTTAATAATATGAGTTAGATTGATAACAGTGAGTGTAATAAGTATAGTAATTGTCGTTCTCTCGATCATATTAGCATAATATGGCTAATAATATGAGTTAGATTGATAATACTAAGAGTAGTGAGTATAGTAATTGTAGTTCTATCGATCATTTAAGCATAATATGGCTAATAATATGAGTTGGATTGATAATAATAAAAGTAGTAAGTATAGTAATTGTCGTTCTATCGATAATATAAGCATAATATGGCTAATAATATGAGTTAGATTGATAATACTAAGAGTAGTGAGTATAGTAATTCTCGTTCTATCGATCATAGAAGCATAATATGGCTAATAATATGAGTTAGATTGATAATAATAAAAGTAATAAGTAGAGTAATTGTCGTTCTATCGATCATATAAGCATAATATGGCTAATAATATGAGTTAGATTGATAATAATAAGAGTAATAAGTATAGTAATTGTCGTTCTATCGATCATTTAAGCATAATATGGCTAATAATATGAGTTAGATTGATAATAATAAGAGTAATAAGTATAGTAATTGTCGTTCTATCGATCATTTAAGCATAATATGGCTAATAATATGAGTTTGATTGATAGTAATAACAGTAATAAGTATAGTAATTGCCGTTCTATCGATAATATAAGCATAATATGGTTAATAATATGAGTTAGATTGATAATACTCAGAGTAGTGAGTATAGTAATTCTCGTTCTATCGATCATATAAGCATAATATGGCTAATAATATGAGTTAGATTGATAATAATAAGAGTAATGAGTATAGTAATTGTAGTTCTATAGATCATATCTGCATAATATGGTTAATAATATGAGTTAGATTCATAATAATAACAGTAATAGGTATAGCAAATGTCGTGCTATCGATCATATCTGCATAATATGGTTAATAATATGAGTTAGATTCATAATGATAAGAGTAATAAGTATAGTAATTGTCGTTCTATCGATCATATAAGCATAATATGGCGAATAATATGAGTTAGATTGATAATAATAAGAGTAGTAAGTATAGTAAATGTCGTGCTATCGATCATATCTGCATAATATGGTTAATAATATGAGTTAGATTGATAATAGTAAGAGTAATGTGTATAGTAAATGTCGTGCTATCGATCATATCTGCATAATATGGTTAATAATATGAGTTAGATTCACAATAATAAGAGTAATAAGTATAGTAAATGTCGTTCTATCGATCATATAATCATAATATGGGTAATAATATGAGTTGGATTGATAATAATAAGAGTAATGAGTAAAATAATTGGCGTTCTATCGATATTATAACCATAATATGGCTAATAATAAGAGTTAGATCGATAATAATAAGAGTAATGAGTATAGTAATTGTAGTTCTATCGATCATATCTGCATAGTATGGTTAATAATATGAGTTAGATTCATAACAGTGAGTGTAATAAGTATAGTAATTGTCGTTCTGTCGATCATATTAGCATAATATAGCTAATAATATGGGTTAGATTGATAATAATAAGAGTAATGAGTATAGTAATTGTAGTTCTATCGATCATTTAAGCATAATATGGCTAATAATATGAGTTAGATTGATAATAATAACAGTAATAAGTATAGTAATTGTCGTTCTATCGATATTATAAGCATAATATGGCTAATAATAAGAGTTAGATTGATAATATTAAGAGTAGTGAGTATAGTAATTCTCGTTCTATCGATCATATAAGCATAATATGGCTAATAATATGAGTTAGATTGATAATAATAGGAGTAATAAGTATAGTAATTGTAGTTCTCTCGATCATATCTGCATAATATGGTTAATAATATGAGTTAGATCCATAATAATAAGAGTAATAAATATAGTAATTGTCGTTCTATCGATCATATAAGCATAATATGGCTAATAATATGAGTTAGGTTGATAATAATAAGAGTAATAAGTATAGTGATTGTCGTTCTACCGATCAAATTTGCATAATATGGTTAATAATTTGAGTTAGATTGATAACAGTGAGTGTAATAAGTATAGTAATTGTCGTTCTCTCGATCATATTAGCATAATATGGCTAATAATATGAGTTAGATTGATAATACTAAGAGTAGTGAGTATAGTAATTGTAGTTCTATCGATCATTTAAGCATAATATGGCTAATAATATGAGTTAGATTGATAATAATAACAGTAATAAGTATAGTAATTGTCGTTCTATCGATATTATAAGCATAATATGGCTAATAATAAGAGTTAGATTGATAATATTAAGAGTAGTGAGTATAGTAATTCTCGTTCTATCGATCATATAAGCATAATATGGCTAATAATATGAGTTAGATTGATAATAATAGGAGTAATAAGTATAGTAATTGTAGTTCTATCGATCATATCTGCATAATATGGTTAATAATATGAGTTAGATTCATAATGATAAGAGTAATAAGTATAGTAATTGTCGTTCTATCGATCATATAAGCATAATATGGCTAATAATATGAGTTAGATTGATAATAATAAGAGTAGTAAGTATAGTAAATGTCGTGCTATCGATCATATCTGCATAATATGGTTAATAATATGAGTTAGATTGACAATAGTAAGAGTAATGTGTATAGTAAATGTCGTGCTATCGATCATATCTGCATAATATGGTTAATAATATGAGTTAGATTCACAATAATAAGAGTAATAAGTATAGTAAATGTCGTTCTATCGATCATATAGTCATAATATGGGTAATAATATGAGTTGGATTGATAATAATAAGAGTAATGAGTAAAATAATTGTCGTTCTATCGATCATTTAAGCATAATATGGTTAATAATATGAGTTAGATTGATGATAATAAGAGTAATAAGTATAGTAAATGTCGTGCTATCGATCATATCTGCATAATATGGTTAATAATATGAGTTAGATTGATAATAGTGAGTGTAATAAGTATAGTAATTGTCGTTCTGTCGATCATATAAGCATAATATGGCTAATAATATGAGTTAGATTGATAATACTAAGAGTAGTGAGTATAGTAATTCTCGTTCTATCGATCATAGAAGCATAATATGGTTAATAATATGAGTTAGATTCATAATAATAAGAGTAATAAGTATAGTAATTGTCGTTCTATCGATCATATAAGCATAATATGGCTAATAGTAAGAGTTAGATTGATAATATTAAGAGTAGTGAGTATAGTAATTCTCGTTCTATCGATCATAGAAGCATAATATGGTTAATAATATGAGTTAGATTCATAATAATAAGAGTAATAAGTATAGTAATTGTCGTTCTATCGATCATTTATGCATAATATGGTTAATAATATGAGTTAGGTTGATAATAATAAGAGTAATAAGTATAGTGATTGTCGTTCTAGCGATCAAATTTGCATAATATGGTTGATAATATGAGTTAGATTGATAACAGTGAGTGTAATAAGTATAGTGATTGTCGTTCTATCGATAATATAAGCATAATATGGCTAATAATATGATTTAGATTGATAATACTAAGAGTAGTGACTATAGTAATTCTCGTTCTATCGATCAAATTTGCATAATATGATTAATAATATGAGTTAGATTGATAACAGTGAGTGTAATAAGTATAGTAATTGTCGTTCTGTCGATCATATTAGCATAATATGGCTAATAATATGGGTTAGATTGATAATAATAAGAGTAATGAGTATAGTAATTGTAGTTCTATCGATCATTTAAGCATAATATGGCTAATAATATGAGTTAGATTGATAATAATAACAGTAATAAGTATAGTAATTGTCGTTCTATCGATATTATAAGCATAATATGGCTAATAATAAGAGTTAGATTGATAATATTAAGAGTAGTGAGTATAGTAATTCTCGTTCTATCGATCATATAAGCATAATATGGCTAATAATATGAGTTAGATTGATAATAATAGGAGTAATAAGTATAGTAATTGTAGTTCTCTCGATCATATCTGCATAATATGGTTAATAATATGCGTTAGATCCATAATAATAAGAGTAATAAGTATAGTAATTGTCGTTCTATCGATCATATAAGCATAATATGGCTAATAATATGAGTTAGGTTGATAATAATAAGAGTAATAAGTATAGTGATTGTCGTTCTACCGATCAAATTTGCATAATATGGTTAATAATTTGAGTTAGATTGATAACAGTGAGTGTAATAAGTATAGTAATTGTCGTTCTCTCGATCATATTAGCATAATATGGCTAATAATATGAGTTAGATTGATAATACTAAGAGTAGTGAGTATAGTAATTGTAGTTCTATCGATCATTTAAGCATAATATGGCTAATAATATGAGTTAGATTGATAATAATAACAGTAATAAGTATAGTAATTGTCGTTCTATCGATATTATAAGCATAATATGGCTAATAATAAGAGTTAGATTGATAATATTAAGAGTAGTGAGTATAGTAATTCTCGTTCTATCGATCATATAAGCATAATATGGCTAATAATATGAGTTAGATTGATAATAATAGGAGTAATAAGTATAGTAATTGTAGTTCTATCGATCATATCTGCATAATATGGTTAATAATATGAGTTAGATTCATAATGATAAGAGTAATAAGTATAGTAATTGTCGTTCTATCGATCATATAAGCATAATATGGCTAATAATATGAGTTAGATTGATAATAATAAGAGTAGTAAGTATAGTAAATGTCGTGCTATCGATCATATCTGCATAATATGGTTAATAATATGAGTTAGATTGACAATAGTAAGAGTAATGTGTATAGTAAATGTCGTGCTATCGATCATATCTGCATAATATGGTTAATAATATGAGTTAGATTCACAATAATAAGAGTAATAAGTATAGTAAATGTCGTTCTATCGATCATATAATCATAATATGGGTAATAATATGAGTTGGATTGATAATAATAAGAGTAATGAGTAAAATAATTGGCGTTCTATCGATATTATAACCATAATATGGCTAATAATAAGAGTTAGATCGATAATAATAAGAGTAATGAGTATAGTAATTGTAGTTCTATCGATCATATCTGCATAATATGGTTAATAATATGAGTTAGATTCATAACAGTGAGTGTAATAAGTATAGTAATTGTCGTTCTGTCGATCATATTAGCATAATATAGCTAATAATATGGGTTAGATTGATAATAATAAGAGTAATGAGTAAAATAATTGGCGTTCTATCGATATTATAACCATAATATGGCTAATAATAAGAGTTAGATCGATAATAATAAGAGTAATGAGTATAGTAATTGTAGTTCTATCGATCATATCTGCATAATATGGTTAATAATATGAGTTAGATTCATAACAGTGAGTGTAATAAGTATAGTAATTGTCGTTCTGTCGATCATATTAGCATAATATAGCTAATAATATGGGTTAGATTGATAATAATAAGAGTAATGAGTATAGTAATTGTAGTTCTATCGATCATTTAAGCATAATATGGCTAATAATATGAGTTAGATTGATAATAATAACAGTAATAAGTATAGTAATTGTCGTTCTATCGATATTATAAGCATAATATGGCTAATAATAAGAGTTAGATTGATAATATTAAGAGTAGTGAGTATAGTAATTCTCGTTCTATCGATCATATAAGCATAATATGGCTAATAATATGAGTTAGATTGATAATAATAGGAGTAATAAGTATAGTAATTGTAGTTCTCTCGATCATATCTGCATAATATGGTTAATAATATGAGTTAGATCCATAATAATAAGAGTAATAAATATAGTAATTGTCGTTCTATCGATCATATAAGCATAATATGGCTAATAATATGAGTTAGGTTGATAATAATAAGAGTAATAAGTATAGTGATTGTCGTTCTACCGATCAAATTTGCATAATATGGTTAATAATTTGAGTTAGATTGATAACAGTGAGTGTAATAAGTATAGTAATTGTCGTTCTCTCGATCATATTAGCATAATATGGCTAATAATATGAGTTAGATTGATAATACTAAGAGTAGTGAGTATAGTAATTGTAGTTCTATCGATCATTTAAGCATAATATGGCTAATAATATGAGTTAGATTGATAATAATAACAGTAATAAGTATAGTAATTGTCGTTCTATCGATATTATAAGCATAATATGGCTAATAATAAGAGTTAGATTGATAATATTAAGAGTAGTGAGTATAGTAATTCTCGTTCTATCGATCATATAAGCATAATATGGCTAATAATATGAGTTAGATTGATAATAATAGGAGTAATAAGTATAGTAATTGTAGTTCTATCGATCATATCTGCATAATATGGTTAATAATATGAGTTAGATTCATAATGATAAGAGTAATAAGTATAGTAATTGTCGTTCTATCGATCATATAAGCATAATATGGCTAATAATATGAGTTAGATTGATAATAATAAGAGTAGTAAGTATAGTAAATGTCGTGCTATCGATCATATCTGCATAATATGGTTAATAATATGAGTTAGATTGACAATAGTAAGAGTAATGTGTATAGTAAATGTCGTGCTATCGATCATATCTGCATAATATGGTTAATAATATGAGTTAGATTCACAATAATAAGAGTAATAAGTATAGTAAATGTCGTTCTATCGATCATATAGTCATAATATGGGTAATAATATGAGTTGGATTGATAATAATAAGAGTAATGAGTAAAATAATTGTCGTTCTATCGATCATTTAAGCATAATATGGTTAATAATATGAGTTAGATTGATGATAATAAGAGTAATAAGTATAGTAAATGTCGTGCTATCGATCATATCTGCATAATATGGTTAATAATATGAGTTAGATTGATAATAGTGAGTGTAATAAGTATAGTAATTGTCGTTCTGTCGATCATATAAGCATAATATGGCTAATAATATGAGTTAGATTGATAATACTAAGAGTAGTGAGTATAGTAATTCTCGTTCTATCGATCATAGAAGCATAATATGGTTAATAATATGAGTTAGATTCATAATAATAAGAGTAATAAGTATAGTAATTGTCGTTCTATCGATCATATAAGCATAATATGGCTAATAGTAAGAGTTAGATTGATAATATTAAGAGTAGTGAGTATAGTAATTCTCGTTCTATCGATCATATAAGCATAATATGGCTAATAATATGAGTTAGATTGATAATAATAGGAGTAATAAGTATAGTAATTGTAGTTCTCTCGATCATATCTGCATAATATGGTTAATAATATGCGTTAGATCCATAATAATAAGAGTAATAAGTATAGTAATTGTCGTTCTATCGATCATATAAGCATAATATGGCTAATAATATGAGTTAGGTTGATAATAATAAGAGTAATAAGTATACTGATTGTCGTTCTACCGATCAAATTTGCATAATATGGTTAATAATTTGAGTTAGATTGATAACAGTGAGTGTAATAAGTATAGTAATTGTCGTTCTCTCGATCATATTAGCATAATATGGCTAATAATATGAGTTAGATTGATAATACTAAGAGTAGTGAGTATAGTAATTGTAGTTCTATCGATCATTTAAGCATAATATGGCTAATAATATGAGTTAGATTGATAATAATAACAGTAATAAGTATAGTAATTGTCGTTCTATCGGTATTATAAGCATAATATGGCTAATAATAAGAGTTAGATTGATAATATTAAGAGTAGTGAGTATAGTAATTCTCGTTCTATCGATCATATAAGCATAATATGGCTAATAATATGAGTTAGAATGATAATAATAGGAGTAATAAGTATAGTAATTGTAGTTCTATCGATCATATCTGCATAATATGGTTAATAATATGAGTTAGATTCATAATAATAAGAGTAATAAGTATAGTAATTGTCGTTCTATCGATCATATAAGCATAATATGGCTAATAATATGAGTTAGGTTGATAATAATAAGAGTAATAAGTATAGTGATTGTCGTTCTACAGATCAAATTTGCATAATATGGTTAATAATATGAGTTAGATTGATAACAGTGAGTGTAATAAGTATAGTAATTGTCGTTCTCTCGATCATATTAGCATAATATGGCTAATAATATGAGTTAGATTGATAATACTAAGAGTAGTGAGTATAGTAATTGTAGTTCTATCGATCATTTAAGCATAATATGGCTAATAATATGAGTTGGATTGATAATAATAAAAGTAGTAAGTATAGTAATTGTCGTTCTATCGATAATATAAGCATAATATGGCTAATAATATGAGTTAGATTGATAATACTAAGAGTAGTGAGTATAGTAATTCTCGTTCTATCGATCATAGAAGCATAATATGGCTAATAATATGAGTTAGATTGATAATAATAAAAGTAATAAGTAGAGTAATTGTCGTTCTATCGATCATATAAGCATAATATGACTAATAATATGAGTTAGATTGATAATAATAAGAGTAATAAGTATAGTAATTGTCGTTTTATCGATCATTTAAGCATAATATGGCTAATAATATGAGTTAGATTGATAGTAATAACAGTAATAAGTATAGTAATTGCCGTTCTATCGATAATATAAGCATAATATGGTTAATAATATGAGTTAGATTGATAATACTCAGAGTAGTGAGTATAGTAATTCTCGTTCTATCGATCATATAAGCATAATATGGCTAATAATATGAGTTAGATTGATAATAATAAGAGTAATGAGTATAGTAATTGTAGTTCTATAGATCATATCTGCATAATATGGTTAATAATATGAGTTAGATTCATAATAATAACAGTAATAGGTATAGCAAATGTCGTGCTATCGATCATATCTGCATAATATGGTTAATAATATGAGTTAGATTCATAATGATAAGAGTAATAAGTATAGTAATTGTCGTTCTATCGATCATATAAGCATAATATGGCTAATAATATGAGTTAGATTGATAATAATAAGAGTAGTAAGTATAGTAAATGTCGTGCTATCGATCATATCTGCATAATATGGTTAATAATATGAGTTAGATTGATAATAGTGAGTGTAATAAGTATAGTAATTGTCGTTCTGTCGATCATATAAGCATAATATGGCTAATAATATGAGTTAGATTGATAATACTAAGAGTAGTGAGTATAGTAATTCTCGTTCTATCGATCATAGAAGCATAATATGGTTAATAATATGAGTTAGATTCATAATAATAAGAGTAATAAGTATAGTAATTGTCGTTCTATCGATCATATAAGCATAATATGGCTAATAATATGAGTTAGGTTGATAATAATAAGAGTAATAAGTATAGTGATTGTCGTTCTACCGATCAAATTTGCATAATATGGTTAATAATTTGAGTTAGATTGATAACAGTGAGTGTAATAAGTATAGTAATTGTCGTTCTCTCGATCATATTAGCATAATATGGCTAATAATATGAGTTAGATTGATAATACTAAGAGTAGTGAGTATAGTAATTGTAGTTCTATCGATCATTTAAGCATAATATGGCTAATAATATGAGTTAGATTGATAATAATAACAGTAATAAGTATAGTAATTGTCGTTCTATCGGTATTATAAGCATAATATGGCTAATAATAAGAGTTAGATTGATAATATTAAGAGTAGTGAGTATAGTAATTCTCGTTCTATCGATCATATAAGCATAATATGGCTAATAATATGAGTTAGAATGATAATAATAGGAGTAATAAGTATAGTAATTGTAGTTCTATCGATCATATCTGCATAATATGGTTAATAATATGAGTTAGATTCATAATAATAAGAGTAATAAGTATAGTAATTGTCGTTCTATCGATCATATAAGCATAATATGGCTAATAATATGAGTTAGGTTGATAATAATAAGAGTAATAAGTATAGTGATTGTCGTTCTACAGATCAAATTTGCATAATATGGTTAATAATATGAGTTAGATTGATAACAGTGAGTGTAATAAGTATAGTAATTGTCGTTCTCTCGATCATATTAGCATAATATGGCTAATAATATGAGTTAGATTGATAATACTAAGAGTAGTGAGTATAGTAATTGTAGTTCTATCGATCATTTAAGCATAATATGGCTAATAATATGAGTTGGATTGATAATAATAAAAGTAGTAAGTATAGTAATTGTCGTTCTATCGATAATATAAGCATAATATGGCTAATAATATGAGTTAGATTGATAATACTAAGAGTAGTGAGTATAGTAATTCTCGTTCTATCGATCATAGAAGCATAATATGGCTAATAATATGAGTTAGATTGATAATAATAAAAGTAATAAGTAGAGTAATTGTCGTTCTATCGATCATATAAGCATAATATGGCTAATAATATGAGTTAGATTGATAATAATAAGAGTAATAAGTATAGTAATTGTCGTTTTATCGATCATTTAAGCATAATATGGCTAATAATATGAGTTAGATTGATAGTAATAACAGTAATAAGTATAGTAATTGCCGTTCTATCGATAATATAAGCATAATATGGTTAATAATATGAGTTAGATTGATAATACTCAGAGTAGTGAGTATAGTAATTCTCGTTCTATCGATCATATAAGCATAATATGGCTAATAATATGAGTTAGATTGATAATAATAAGAGTAATGAGTATAGTAATTGTAGTTCTATAGATCATATCTGCATAATATGGTTAATAATATGAGTTAGATTCATAATAATAACAGTAATAGGTATAGCAAATGTCGTGCTATCGATCATATCTGCATAATATGGTTAATAATATGAGTTAGATTCATAATGATAAGAGTAATAAGTATAGTAATTGTCGTTCTATCGATCATATAAGCATAATATGGCTAATAATATGAGTTAGATTGATAATAATAAGAGTAGTAAGTATAGTAAATGTCGTGCTATCGATCATATCTGCATAATATGGTTAATAATATGAGTTAGATTGATAATAGTGAGTGTAATAAGTATAGTAATTGTCGTTCTGTCGATCATATAAGCATAATATGGCTAATAATATGAGTTAGATTGATAATACTAAGAGTAGTGAGTATAGTAATTCTCGTTCTATCGATCATATCTGCATAATATGGTTAATAATATGAGTTAGATTCACAATAATAAGAGTAATAAGTATAGTAATTGTATTTCTATCGATCATATAAGCATAATATGGCTAATAATATGAGTTAGGTTGATAATAATAAGAGTAATAAGTATAGTAATTGTAGTTCTATCGATCATATCTGCATAATATGGTTAATAACATGAGTTAGATTGATAATAGTGAGTGTAATAAGTATAGTAAATGTCGTTCTGTCGATCATATTAGCATAATGTAGCTAATAATATGGGTTAGATTGATAATAATAAGAGTAATGAGTATAGTAATTGTAGTTCTATCGATCATTTAAGCATAATATGGCTAATAATATGAGTTATATTGATAGTAATAACAGTAATAAGTATAGTAATTGTCGTTCTATCGATAATATAAGGATAATATGGCTAATAATATGAGTTAGATTGATAATACTAAGAGTAGTGAGTATAGTAATTCTCGTTCTATCGATCATATAAGCATAATATGGCTAATAATATGAGTTAGATTGATAATAATAAGAGTAATGAGTATAGTAATTGTAGTTCCATCGATCATTTAAGCATAATATGACTAATAATATGAGTTAGATTGATAATAATAACAGTAATAAGTATAGTAATTGGCGTTCTATCGATATTATAAGCATAATATGGCTAACAATAAGAGTTAGATTGATAATAATAAGAGTAATGAGTATAGTAATTGTAGTTCTATCGATCATATCTGCATAATATGGTTAATAATATGAGTTAGATTCATAATGATAAGAGTAATGAGTATAGTAATTGTCGTTCTATCGATCATATAAGCATAATATGGCTAATAATATGAGTTAGGTTGATAATAATAAGAGTAATAAGTATAGTGATTGTCGTTCTACCGATCAAATTTGCATAATATGGTTAATAATATGAGTTAGATTCATAATAATAACAGTAATAAGTATAGTAATTGTGGTTCTATCGATATTATAAGCATAATATGGCTAATAATAAGAGTTAGATTGATAATATTAAGAGTAGTGAGTATAGTAATTCTCGTTTTATCGATCATATAAGCATAATATGGCTAATAATATGAGTTAGATTGATAATAATAAGAGTAATAAGTATAGTAATTGTTGTTCTATCGATCATATCTGCATAATATGGTTAATAATATGAGTTAGATTCATAATGATAAGAGTAATAAGTATAGTAATTGTCGTTCTATCGATCATATAAGCATAATATGGCTAATAATATGAGTTAGATTGATAATAGTGAGTGTAATAAGTATAGTAATTGTCGTTCTGTCGATCATATAAGCATAATATGGCTAATAATATGAGTTAGATTGATAATAATAAGAGTAATGAGTATAGTAATTGTCGTTCTATCGATCATATAACCATAATATGGCTAATAATATGAGTTAGATTGATAATAATAAGAGTAATAAGTATAGTAATTGTCGCTCTATCGATCATATCTGCATAATATGGTTAATAACATGAGTTAGATTGATAATAGTGAGTGTAATAAGTATAGTAAATGTCGTTCTATCGATCATATAAGCATAATATGGTTAATAATATGAGTTAGATTCATAATAATAAGAGTAATAAGTATAGTAATTGTCGTTCTATCGATCATATAAGCATAATGTGGGTAATAATATGAGTTAAATTGATAATAATAAGAGTAATAAGTACAGTAATTGCCGTTCTATCGATCATTTAAGCATAATATGGCTAATAATATGAGTTAGATTGATAATACTAAGAGTAGTGAGTATAGTAATTCTCGTTCTATCGATCATATAAGCATAATATGGCCAATAATATGAGTTAGATTGATAATAATAAGAGTAATGAGTATAGTAATTGTAGTTCTATCGATCATATCTGCATAATATGGTTAATAATATGAGTTAGATTCATAATAATAAGAGTAATAAGTAGAGTAATTGTCGTTCTATCGATCATATAAGCATAATATGGGTAATAATATGAGTTAAATTGATAATAATAAGAGTAATAAGTACAGTAATTGCCGTTCTATCGATCATTTAAGCATAATATGGCTAATAATATGAGTTAGATTGATAACACTAAGAGTAGTGATTATAGTATTTCTCGTTCTATCGATCATATAAGCATAATATGGCTAATAATATGGATTAGATTGATAATAATAAGACTAATGAGTATAGTAATTGTAGTTCTATCGATCATTTAAGCATAATATGCCTAATAATATGAGTTAGATTGATAATAATAACAGTAATAAGTATAGTAATTGGCGTCCTATCGATATTATAACCATAATATGGCTAACAATAAGAGTTAGATTGATAATAATAAGAGTAATGAGTATAGTAATTGTAGTTCTATCGATCATATCTGCATAATATGGTTAATAATATGAGTTAGATTCATAATGATAAGAGTAATGAGTATAGTAATTGTCGTTCTATCGATCATATAAGCATAATATGGCTAATAATATGAGTTAGGTTGATAATAATAAGAGTAATAAGTATAGTGATTGTCGTTCTACCGATCAAATTTGCATAATATGGTTAATAATATGAGTTAGATTCATAATAATAACAGTAATAAGTATAGTAATTGTGGTTCTATCGATATTATAAGCATAATATGGCTAATAATAAGAGTTAGATTGATAATATTAAGAGTAGTGAGTATAGTAATTCTCGTTTTATCGATCATATAAGCATAATATGGCTAATAATATGAGTTAGATTGATAATAATAAGAGTAATAAGTATAGTAATTGTTGTTCTATCGATCATATCTGCATAATATGGTTAATAATATGAGTTAGATTCATAATGATAAGAGTAATAAGTATAGTAATTGTCGTTCTATCGATCATATAAGCATAATATGGCTAATAATATGAGTTAGATTGATAATAGTGAGTGTAATAAGTATAGTAATTGTCGTTCTGTCGATCATATAAGCATAATATGGCTAATAATATGAGTTAGATTGATAATAATAAGAGTAATGAGTATAGTAATTGTCGTTCTATCGATCATATAACCATAATATGGCTAATAATATGAGTTAGATTGATAATAATAAGAGTAATAAGTATAGTAATTGTCGCTCTATCGATCATATCTGCATAATATGGTTAATAACATGAGTTAGATTGATAATAGTGAGTGTAATAAGTATAGTAAATGTCGTTCTATCGATCATATAAGCATAATATGGTTAATAATATGAGTTAGATTCATAATAATAAGAGTAATAAGTATAGTAATTGTCGTTCTATCGATCATATAAGCATAATGTGGGTAATAATATGAGTTAAATTGATAATAATAAGAGTAATAAGTACAGTAATTGCCGTTCTATCGATCATTTAAGCATAATATGGCTAATAATATGAGTTAGATTGATAATACTAAGAGTAGTGAGTATAGTAATTCTCGTTCTATCGATCATATAAGCATAATATGGCCAATAATATGAGTTAGATTGATAATAATAAGAGTAATGAGTATAGTAATTGTAGTTCTATCGATCATATCTGCATAATATGGTTAATAATATGAGTTAGATTCATAATAATAAGAGTAATAAGTAGAGTAATTGTCGTTCTATCGATCATATAAGCATAATATGGGTAATAATATGAGTTAAATTGATAATAATAAGAGTAATAAGTACAGTAATTGCCGTTCTATCGATCATTTAAGCATAATATGGCTAATAATATGAGTTAGATTGATAACACTAAGAGTAGTGATTATAGTATTTCTCGTTCTATCGATCATATAAGCATAATATGGCTAATAATATGGATTAGATTGATAATAATAAGACTAATGAGTATAGTAATTGTAGTTCTATCGATCATTTAAGCATAATATGCCTAATAATATGAGTTAGATTGATAATAATAACAGTAATAAGTATAGTAATTGGCGTCCTATCGATATTATAACCATAATATGGCTAATAATAAGAGTTAGATCGATAATAATAAGAGTAATGAGTATAGTAATTGTAGTTCTATCGATCATATCTGCATAATATGGTTAATAATATGTGTTAGATTCATAATAGTAAGAGTAATAAGTATAGTAATTGTCGTTCTATCGATCATATAAGCATAATATGGCTAATAATATGAGTTAGGTTGATAATAATAAGAGTAATAAGTATAGTGATTGTCGTTCTAGCGATCAAATTTGCATAATGTGGTTAATAATATGAGTTAGATTGATAACAGTGAGTGTAATAAGTATAGTGATTGTCGTTCTATCGATAATATAAGCATAATATGGCTAATAATATGAGTTAGATTGATAATACTAAGAGTAGTGAGTATAGTAATTCTCGTTCTATCGATCATAGAAGCATAATATGGTTAATAATATGAGTTAGATTCATAATAATAAGAGTAATAAGTATAGTAATTGTCGTTCTATCGATCATATAAGCATAATATGGCTAATAATATGAGTTAGGTTGATAATAATAAGAGTAATAAGTATAGTGATTGTCGTTCTATCGATCAAATTTGCATAATATGGTTAATAATATGAGTTAGATTGATAACAGTGAGTGTAATAAGTATACTAATTGTCGTTCTGTCGATCATATTAGCATAATATGGCTAATAATATGGGTTAGATTGATAATAATAAGAGTAATGAGTATAGTAATTGTAGTTCTATCGATCATTTAAGCATAATATGGCTAATAATATGAGTTAGATTGATAATAATAACAGTGATAAGTATAGTAATTGTCGTTCTATCGATATTATAAGCATAATATGGCTAATAATAAGAGTTAGATTGATAATATTGAGAGTAGTGAGTATAGTAATTGTCGTTCTATCGATAATATAAGCATAATATGGCTAATAATATGAGTTAGATTGATAATACTAAGAGTAGTGAGTATAGTAATTCTCGTTCTATCGATCATAGAAGCATGATATGGCTAATAATATGAGTTAGATTGATAATAATAAAAGTAATAAGTAGAGTAATTGTCGTTCTATCGATCATATAAGCATAATATGGCTAATAATATGAGTTAGATTGATAATAATAAGAGTAATAAGTATAGTAATTGTCGTTCTATCGATCATTTAAGCATAATATGGCTAATAATATGAGTTAGATTGATAGTAATAACAGTAATAAGTATAGTAATTGCCGTTCTATCGATAATATAAGCATAATATGGTTAATAATATGAGTTAGATTGATAATACTCACAGTAGTGAGTATAGTAATTCTCGTTCTATCGATCATATAAGCATAATATGGCTAATAATATGAGTTAGATTGATAATAGTAAGAGTAATGAGTATAGTAATTGTCGTTCTATCGATCATATCTGCATAATATGGTTAATAATATGAGTTAGATTGATAATAGTAAGAGTAATGTGTATAGTAAATGTCGTGCTATCGATCATATCTGCACAATATGGTTAATAATATGAGTTAGATTGATAATAGTGAGTGTAATAAGTATAGTAATTGTCGTTCTGTCGATCATATAAGCATAATATGGCTAATAATATGAGTTAGATTGATAATAATAAGAGTAATGAGTATAGTAATTGTCGTTCTATCGATCATATAAGCATAATATGGCTAATAATATGAGTTAGATTGATAATAATAAGAGTAATGAGTATAGTAATTGTAGTTCTATAGATCATATCTGCATAATATGGTTAATAATATGAGTTAGATTCATAATAATAAGAGTAATAGGTATAGCAAATGTCGTGCTATCGATCATATCTGCATAATATGGTTAATAATATGAGTTAGATTGATAATAATAAGAGTAATAAGTAGAGTAATTGTCGTTCTCTCGATCATATAAGCATAATATGACTAATAATATGAGTTAGATTGATAATAATAAGAGTAATAAGTATAGTAATTGTCGTTCTATCGATCATTTAAGCATAATATGGCTACTAATATGAGTTAGATTGATAGTAATAACAGTAATAAGTATAGTAATTGTCGTTCTATCGATAATATAAGCATAATATGGTTAATAATATGAGTTAGATTGATAATACTCAGAGTAGTGAGTATAGTAATTCTCGTTCTTTCGATCATATAAGCTTAATATGGCTAATAATATGAGTTAGATTGATAATAATAAGAGTAATGCGTATAGTAATTGTCGTTCTATCGATCATATAAGCATAATATGGCTAATAATATGAGTTAGATTGATAATACTAAGAGTAGTGAGTATAGTAATTGTAGTTCTATCGATCATTTAAGCATAATATGGCTAATAATATGAGTTGGATTGATAATAATAAAAGTAATAAGTATAGCAATTGTAGTTCTATCGATCATATCTGCATAATATGGCTAATAATATGAGTTAGATTGATAATAGTAAGAGTAATAAGTATAGTAATTGTCGTTCTATCGATCATTTAAGCATAATATGGCTAATAATATGAGTTAGATTGATAGTAATAACAGTAATAAGTATAGTAATTGCCGTTCTATCGATAATATAAGCATAATATGGTTAATAATATGAGTTAGATTGATAATACTCACAGTAGTGAGTATAGTAATTCTCGTTCTATCGATCATATAAGCATAATATGGCTAATAATATGAGTTAGATTGATAATAGTAAGAGTAATAAGTATAGTAATTGTCGTTCTCTCGATCATATTAGCATAATATGGCTAATAATATGAGTTAGATTGATAATACTAAGAGTAGTGAGTATAGGATTGTAGTGCTATCGATCATTTAAGCATAATATGGCTAATAATATGAGTTGGATTGATAATAATAAAAGTAGTAAGTATAGTAATTGTCGTTCTATCGATAATATAAGCATAATATGGCTAATAATATGAGTTACATTGATAATACTAAGAGTAGTGAGTATAGTAATTCTCGTTCTATCGATCATAGAAGCATAATATGGCTAATAATATGAGTTAGATTGATAATAATAAGAGTAATGAGTATAGTAATTGTAGTTCTATCGATCATATCTGCATAATATGGTTAATAATATGAGTTAGATTGATAATAATAAGAGTAATAAGTATAGTAATTGTCGTTCTATCGATCATTTAAGCATAATATGGCTAATAATATGAGTTAGATTGATAGTAATAACAGTAATAAGTATAGTAATTGCCGTTCTATCGATAATATAAGCATAATATGGTTAATAATATGAGTTAGATTGATAATACTCACAGTAGTGAGTATAGTAATTCTCGTTCTATCGATCATATAAGCATAATATGGCTAATAATATGAGTTAGATTGATAATAGTAAGAGTAATGTGTATAGTAAATGTCGTGCTATCGATCATATCTGCATAATATGGCTAATAATATGAGTTACATTCATAATAATAAGAGTAATAAGTAGAGTAATTGTCGTTCTATCGATCATATAAGCATAATATGGGTAATAATATGAGTTAAATTGATAATAATAAGAGTAATAAGTACAGTAATTGCCGTTCTATCGATCATTTAAGCATAATATGGCTAATAATATGAGTTAGATTGATAACACTAAGAGTAGTGATTATAGTATTTCTCGTTCTATCGATCATATAAGCATAATATGGCTAATAATATGGATTAGATTGATAATAATAAGACTAATGAGTATAGTAATTGTAGTTCTATCGATCATTTAAGCATAATATGCCTAATAATATGAGTTAGATTGATAATAATAACAGTAATAAGTATAGTAATTGGCGTCCTATCGATATTATAACCATAATATGGCTAATAATAAGAGTTAGATCGATAATAATAAGAGTAATGAGTATAGTAATTGTAGTTCTATCGATCATATCTGCATAATATGGTTAATAATATGTGTTAGATTCATAATAGTAAGAGTAATAAGTATAGTAATTGTCGTTCTATCGATCATATAAGCATAATATGGCTAATAATATGAGTTAGGTTGATAATAATAAGAGTAATAAGTATAGTGATTGTCGTTCTAGCGATCAAATTTGCATAATATGGTTAATAATATGAGTTAGATTGATAACAGTGAGTGTAATAAGTATAGTGATTGTCGTTCTATCGATAATATAAGCATAATATGGCTAATAATATGAGTTAGATTGATAATACTAAGAGTAGTGAGTATAGTAATTCTCGTTCTATCGATCATAGAAGCATAATATGGTTAATAATATGAGTTAGATTCATAATAATAAGAGTAATAAGTATAGTAATTGTCGTTCTATCGATCATATAAGCATAATATGGCTAATAATATGAGTTAGGTTGATAATAATAAGAGTAATAAGTATAGTGATTGTCGTTCTATCGATCAAATTTGCATAATATGGTTAATAATATGAGTTAGATTGATAACAGTGAGTGTAATAAGTATAGTAATTGTCGTTCTCTCGATCATATTAGCATAATATGGCTAATAATATGAGTTAGATTGATAATACTAAGAGTAGTGAGTATAGTAATTGTAGTTCTATCGATCATTTAAGCATAATATGGCTAATAATATGAGCTGGATTGATAATAATAAAAGTAGTAAGTATAGTAATTGTCGTTCTATCGATAATATAAGCATAATATGGCTAATAATATGAGTTAGATTGATAATACTAAGAGTAGTGAGTATAGTAATTCTCGTTCTATCGATCATAGAAGCATAATATGGCTAATAATATGAGTTAGATTGATAATAATAAAAGTAATAAGTAGAGTAATTGTCGTTCTATCGATCATATAAGCATAATATGGCTAATAATATGAGTTAGATTGATAATAATAAGAGTAATAAGTATAGTAATTGTCGTTTTATCGATCATTTAAGCATAATATGGCTAATAATATGAGTTAGATTGATAGTAATAACAGTAATAAGTATAGTAATTGCCGTTCTATCGATAATATAAGCATAATATGGTTAATAATATGAGTTAGATTGATAATACTCAGAGTAGTGAGTATAGTAATTCTCGTTCTATCGATCATATAAGCATAATATGGCTAATAATATGAGTTAGATTGATAATAATAAGAGTAATGAGTATAGTAATTGTAGTTCTATAGATCATATCTGCATAATATGGTTAATAATATGAGTTAGATTCATAATAATAACAGTAATAGGTATAGCAAATGTCGTGCTATCGATCATATCTGCATAATATGGTTAATAATATGAGTTAGATTCATAATGATAAGAGTAATAAGTATAGTAATTGTCGTTCTATCGATCATATAAGCATAATATGGCTAATAATATGAGTTAGATTGATAATAATAAGAGTAGTAAGTATAGTAAATGTCGTGCTATCGATCATATCTGCATAATATGGTTAATAATATGAGTTAGATTGATAATAGTGAGTGTAATAAGTATAGTAATTGTCGTTCTGTCGATCATATAAGCATAATATGGCTAATAATATGAGTCAGATTGATAATACTAAGAGTAGTGAGTATAGTAATTCTCGTTCTATCGATCATAGAAGCATAATATGGTTAATAATATGAGTTAGATTCATAATAATAAGAGTAATAAGTATAGTAATTGTCGTTCTATCGATCATATAAGCATAATATGGCTAATAATATGAGTTAGGTTGATAATAATAAGAGTAATAAGTATAGTGATTGTCGTTCTACCGATCAAATTTGCATAATATGGTTAATAATTTGAGTTAGATTGATAACAGTGAGTGTAATAAGTATAGTAATTGTCGTTCTCTCGATCATATTAGCATAATATGGCTAATAATATGAGTTAGATTGATAATACTAAGAGTAGTGAGTATAGTAATTGTAGTTCTATCGATCATTTAAGCATAATATGGCTAATAATATGAGTTAGATTGATAATAATAACAGTAATAAGTATAGTAATTGTCGTTCTATCGGTATTATAAGCATAATATGGCTAATAATAAGAGTTAGATTGATAATATTAAGAGTAGTGAGTATAGTAATTCTCGTTCTATCGATCATATAAGCATAATATGGCTAATAATATGAGTTAGAATGATAATAATAGGAGTAATAAGTATAGTAATTGTAGTTCTATCGATCATATCTGCATAATATGGTTAATAATATGAGTTAGATTCATAATAATAAGAGTAATAAGTATAGTAATTGTCGTTCTATCGATCATATAAGCATAATATGGCTAATAATATGAGTTAGGTTGATAATAATAAGAGTAATAAGTATAGTGATTGTCGTTCTACAGATCAAATTTGCATAATATGGTTAATAATATGAGTTAGATTGATAACAGTGAGTGTAATAAGTATAGTAATTGTCGTTCTCTCGATCATATTAGCATAATATGGCTAATAATATGAGTTAGATTGATAATACTAAGAGTAGTGAGTATAGTAATTGTAGTTCTATCGATCATTTAAGCATAATATGGCTAATAATATGAGTTGGATTGATAATAATAAAAGTAGTAAGTATAGTAATTGTCGTTCTATCGATAATATAAGCATAATATGGCTAATAATATGAGTTAGATTGATAATACTAAGAGTAGTGAGTATAGTAGTTCTCGTTCTATCGATCATAGAAGCATAATATGGCTAATAATATGAGTTAGATTGATAATAATAAAAGTAATAAGTAGAGTAATTGTCGTTCTATCGATCATATAAGCATAATATGGCTAATAATATGAGTTAGATTGATAATAGTAAGAGTAATAAGTATAGTAATTGTCGTTCTATCGATCATTTAAGCATAATATGGCTAATAATATGAGTTAGATTGATAGTAATAACAGTAATAAGTATAGTAATTGCCGTTCTATCGATAATATAAGCATAATATGGTTAATAATATGAGTTAGATTGATAATACTCACAGTAGTGAGTATAGTAATTCTCGTTCTATCGATCATATAAGCATAATATGGCTAATAATATGAGTTAGATTGATAATAGTAAGAGTAATAAGTATAGTAATTGTCGTTCTCTCGATCATATTAGCATAATATGGCTAATAATATGAGTTAGATTGATAATACTAAGAGTAGTGAGTATAGGATTGTAGTGCTATCGATCATTTAAGCATAATATGGCTAATAATATGAGTTGGATTGATAATAATAAAAGTAGTAAGTATAGTAATTGTCGTTCTATCGATAATATAAGCATAATATGGCTAATAATATGAGTTACATTGATAATACTAAGAGTAGTGAGTATAGTAATTCTCGTTCTATCGATCATAGAAGCATAATATGGCTAATAATATGAGTTAGATTGATAATAATAAGAGTAATGAGTATAGTAATTGTAGTTCTATCGATCATATCTGCATAATATGGTTAATAATATGAGTTAGATTGATAATAATAAGAGTAATAAGTATAGTAATTGTCGTTCTATCGATCATTTAAGCATAATATGGCTAATAATATGAGTTAGATTGATAGTAATAACAGTAATAAGTATAGTAATTGCCGTTCTATCGATAATATAAGCATAATATGGTTAATAATATGAGTTAGATTGATAATACTCACAGTAGTGAGTATAGTAATTCTCGTTCTATCGATCATATAAGCATAATATGGCTAATAATATGAGTTAGATTGATAATAGTAAGAGTAATGTGTATAGTAAATGTCGTGCTATCGATCATATCTGCATAATATGGCTAATAATATGAGTTACATTCATAATAATAAGAGTAATAAGTAGAGTAATTGTCGTTCTATCGATCATATAAGCATAATATGGGTAATAATATGAGTTAAATTGATAATAATAAGAGTAATAAGTACAGTAATTGCCGTTCTATCGATCATTTAAGCATAATATGGCTAATAATATGAGTTAGATTGATAACACTAAGAGTAGTGATTATAGTATTTCTCGTTCTATCGATCATATAAGCATAATATGGCTAATAATATGGATTAGATTGATAATAATAAGACTAATGAGTATAGTAATTGTAGTTCTATCGATCATTTAAGCATAATATGCCTAATAATATGAGTTAGATTGATAATAATAACAGTAATAAGTATAGTAATTGGCGTCCTATCGATATTATAACCATAATATGGCTAATAATAAGAGTTAGATCGATAATAATAAGAGTAATGAGTATAGTAATTGTAGTTCTATCGATCATATCTGCATAATATGGTTAATAATATGTGTTAGATTCATAATAGTAAGAGTAATAAGTATAGTAATTGTCGTTCTATCGATCATATAAGCATAATATGGCTAATAATATGAGTTAGGTTGATAATAATAAGAGTAATAAGTATAGTGATTGTCGTTCTAGCGATCAAATTTGCATAATATGGTTAATAATATGAGTTAGATTGATAACAGTGAGTGTAATAAGTATAGTGATTGTCGTTCTATCGATAATATAAGCATAATATGGCTAATAATATGAGTTAGATTGATAATACTAAGAGTAGTGAGTATAGTAATTCTCGTTCTATCGATCATAGAAGCATAATATGGTTAATAATATGAGTTAGATTCATAATAATAAGAGTAATAAGTATAGTAATTGTCGTTCTATCGATCATATAAGCATAATATGGCTAATAATATGAGTTAGGTTGATAATAATAAGAGTAATAAGTATAGTGATTGTCGTTCTATCGATCAAATTTGCATAATATGGTTAATAATATGAGTTAGATTGATAACAGTGAGTGTAATAAGTATAGTAATTGTCGTTCTCTCGATCATATTAGCATAATATGGCTAATAATATGAGTTAGATTGATAATACTAAGAGTAGTGAGTATAGTAATTGTAGTTCTATCGATCATTTAAGCATAATATGGCTAATAATATGAGTTGGATTGATAATAATAAAAGTAGTAAGTATAGTAATTGTCGTTCTATCGATAATATAAGCATAATATGGCTAATAATATGAGTTAGATTGATAATACTAAGAGTAGTGAGTATAGTAATTCTCGTTCTATCGATCATAGAAGCATAATATGGCTAATAATATGAGTTAGATTGATAATAATAAAAGTAATAAGTAGAGTAATTGTCGTTCTATCGATCATATAAGCATAATATGGCTAATAATATGAGTTAGATTGATAATAATAAGAGTAATAAGTATAGTAATTGTCGTTTTATCGATCATTTAAGCATAATATGGCTAATAATATGAGTTAGATTGATAGTAATAACAGTAATAAGTATAGTAATTGCCGTTCTATCGATAATATAAGCATAATATGGTTAATAATATGAGTTAGATTGATAATACTCAGAGTAGTGAGTATAGTAATTCTCGTTCTATCGATCATATAAGCATAATATGGCTAATAATATGAGTTAGATTGATAATAATAAGAGTAATGAGTATAGTAATTGTAGTTCTATAGATCATATCTGCATAATATGGTTAATAATATGAGTTAGATTCATAATAATAACAGTAATAGGTATAGCAAATGTCGTGCTATCGATCATATCTGCATAATATGGTTAATAATATGAGTTAGATTCATAATGATAAGAGTAATAAGTATAGTAATTGTCGTTCTATCGATCATATAAGCATAATATGGCTAATAATATGAGTTAGATTGATAATAATAAGAGTAGTAAGTATAGTAAATGTCGTGCTATCGATCATATCTGCATAATATGGTTAATAATATGAGTTAGATTGATAATAGTGAGTGTAATAAGTATAGTAATTGTCGTTCTGTCGATCATATAAGCATAATATGGCTAATAATATGAGTCAGATTGATAATACTAAGAGTAGTGAGTATAGTAATTCTCGTTCTATCGATCATAGAAGCATAATATGGTTAATAATATGAGTTAGATTCATAATAATAAGAGTAATAAGTATAGTAATTGTCGTTCTATCGATCATATAAGCATAATATGGCTAATAATATGAGTTAGGTTGATAATAATAAGAGTAATAAGTATAGTGATTGTCGTTCTACCGATCAAATTTGCATAATATGGTTAATAATTTGAGTTAGATTGATAACAGTGAGTGTAATAAGTATAGTAATTGTCGTTCTCTCGATCATATTAGCATAATATGGCTAATAATATGAGTTAGATTGATAATACTAAGAGTAGTGAGTATAGTAATTGTAGTTCTATCGATCATTTAAGCATAATATGGCTAATAATATGAGTTAGATTGATAATAATAACAGTAATAAGTATAGTAATTGTCGTTCTATCGGTATTATAAGCATAATATGGCTAATAATAAGAGTTAGATTGATAATATTAAGAGTAGTGAGTATAGTAATTCTCGTTCTATCGATCATATAAGCATAATATGGCTAATAATATGAGTTAGAATGATAATAATAGGAGTAATAAGTATAGTAATTGTAGTTCTATCGATCATATCTGCATAATATGGTTAATAATATGAGTTAGATTCATAATAATAAGAGTAATAAGTATAGTAATTGTCGTTCTATCGATCATATAAGCATAATATGGCTAATAATATGAGTTAGGTTGATAATAATAAGAGTAATAAGTATAGTGATTGTCGTTCTACAGATCAAATTTGCATAATATGGTTAATAATATGAGTTAGATTGATAACAGTGAGTGTAATAAGTATAGTAATTGTCGTTCTCTCGATCATATTAGCATAATATGGCTAATAATATGAGTTAGATTGATAATACTAAGAGTAGTGAGTATAGTAATTGTAGTTCTATCGATCATTTAAGCATAATATGGCTAATAATATGAGTTGGATTGATAATAATAAAAGTAGTAAGTATAGTAATTGTCGTTCTATCGATAATATAAGCATAATATGGCTAATAATATGAGTTAGATTGATAATACTAAGAGTAGTGAGTATAGTAGTTCTCGTTCTATCGATCATAGAAGCATAATATGGCTAATAATATGAGTTAGATTGATAATAATAAAAGTAATAAGTAGAGTAATTGTCGTTCTATCGATCATATAAGCATAATATGGCTAATAATATGAGTTAGATTGATAATAATAAGAGTAATAAGTATAGTAATTGTCGTTTTATCGATCATTTAAGCATAATATGGCTAATAATATGAGTTAGATTGATAGTAATAACAGTAATAAGTATAGTAATTGCCGTTCTATCGATAATATAAGCATAATATGGTTAATAATATGAGTTAGATTGATAATACTCAGAGTAGTGAGTATAGTAATTCTCGTTCTATCGATCATATAAGCATAATATGGCTAATAATATGAGTTAGATTGATAATAATAAGAGTAATGAGTATAGTAATTGTAGTTCTATAGATCATATCTGCATAATATGGTTAATAATATGAGTTAGATTCATAATAATAACAGTAATAGGTATAGCAAATGTCGTGCTATCGATCATATCTGCATAATATGGTTAATAATATGAGTTAGATTGATAATAGTGAGTGTAATAAGTATAGTAATTGTCGTTCTGTCGATCATATAAGCATAATATGGCTAATAATATGAGTTAGATTGATAATACTAAGAGTAGTGAGTATAGTAATTCTCGTTCTATCGATCATAGAAGCATAATATGGTTAATAATATGAGTTAGATTCATAATAATAAGAGTAATAAGTATAGTAATTGTCGTTCTATCGATCATATAAGCATAATATGGCTAATAATATGAGTTAGGTTGATAATAATAAGAGTAATAAGTATAGTGATTGTCGTTCTATCGATCAAATTTGCATAATATGGATAATAATATGAGTTAGATTGATAACAGTGAGTGTAATAAGTATAGTAATTGTGGTTCTGTCGATCATATTAGCATAATATGGCTAATAATATGGGTTAGATTGATAATAATAAGAGTAATGAGTATAGTAATTGTATTTCTATCGATCATATAAGCATAATATGGCTAATAATATGAGTTAGGTTGATAATAATAAGAGTAATAAGTATAGTAATTGTAGTTCTATCGATCATATCTGCATAATATGGTTAATAACATGAGTTAGATTGATAATAGTGAGTGTAATAAGTATAGTAAATGTCGTTCTGTCGATCATATTAGCATAATATAGCTAATAATATGGGTTAGATTGATAATAATAAGAGTAATGAGTATAGTAATTGTAGTTCTATCGATCATTTAAGCATAATATGGCTAATAATATGAGTTAGATTGATAATAATAACAGTAATAAGTATAGTAATTGTCGTTCTATCGATATTATAAGCATAATATGGCTAATAATAAGAGTTAGATTGATAATATTAAGAGTAGTGAGTATAGTAATTCTCGTTCTATCGATCATTTAAGCATAATATGGCTAATAATATGAGTTAGATTGATAATAATAAGAGTAATAAGTATAGTAATTGTAGTTCTATCGATCATATCTGCATAATATGGTTAATAATATGAGTTAGATTCATAATAATAAGAGTAATAAGTATAGTAATTGTCGTTCTATCGATCATATAAGCATAATATGGCTAATAATATGAGTTAGGTTGATAATAATAAGAGTAATAAGTATAGTGATTGTCGTTCTACCGATCAAATTTGCATAATATGGTTAATAATATGAGTTAGATTGATAACAGTGAGTGTAATAAGTATAGTAATTGTCGTTCTCTCGATCATATTAGCATAATATGGCTAATAATATGAGTTAGATTGATAATACTAAGAGTAGTGAGTATAGTAATTGTCGTTCTATCGATCATATAAGCATAATATGGGTAATAATATGAGTTAAATTGATAATAATAAGAGTAATAAGTACAGTAATTGCCGTTCTATCGATCATTTAAGCATAATATGGCTAATAATATGAGTTAGATTGATAACACTAAGAGTAGTGATTATAGTATTTCTCGTTCTATCGATCATATAAGCATAATATGGTTAATAATATGAGTTAGATTCATAATAATAAGAGTAATAAGTATAGTAATTGTCGTTCTATCGATCATATAAGCATAATGTGGGTAATAATATGAGTTAAATTGATAATAATAAGAGTAATAAGTACAGTAATTGCCGTTCTATCGATCATTTAAGCATAATATGGCTAATAATATGAGTTAGATTGATAATACTAAGAGTAGTGAGTATAGTAATTGTAGTTCTATCGATCATTTAAGCATAATATGGCTAATAATATGAGTTGGATTGATAATAATAAAAGTAGTAAATATAGTAATTGTCGTTCTATCGATAATATAAGCATAATATGGCTAATAATGTGAGTTACATTGATAATACTAAAAGTAGTGAGTATAGTAATTCTCGTTCTATCGATCATAGAAGCATAATATGGCTAATAATATGAGTTAGATTGATAATAATAAGAGTAATGAGTATAGTAATTGTAGTTCTATCGATCATTTAAGCATAATATGGCTAATAATATGAGTTAGATTGATAATAATAACAGTAATAAGTATAGTAATTGGCGTCCTATCGATATTATAACCATAATATGGCTAATAGTAAGAGTTAGATCGATAATAATAAGAGTAATGAGTATAGTAATTGTAGTTCTATCGATCATATCTGCATAATATGGTTAATAATATGAGTTAGATTCATAACAGTGAGTGTAATAAGTATAGTAATTGTCGTTCTGTCGATCATATTAGCATAATATAGCTAATAATATGGGTTAGATTGATAATAATAAGAGTAATGAGTATAGTAATTGTAGTTCTATCGATCATTTAAGCATAATATGGCTAATAGTAAGAGTTAGATCGATAATAATAAGAGTAATGAGTATAGTAATTGTAGTTCAATCGATCATATCTGCATAATATGGTTAATAATATGAGTTAGATTCATAACAGTGAGTGTAATAAGTATAGTAATTGTCGTTCTGTCGATCATATTAGCATAATATAGCTAATAATATGGGTTAGATTGATAATAATAAGAGTAATGAGTATAGTAATTGTAGTTCTATCGATCATTTAAGCATAATATGGCTAATAATATGAGTTAGATTGATAATAATAACAGTAATAAGTATAGTAATTGTCATTCTATCGATATTATAAGCATAATATGGCTAATAATAAGAGTTAGATTGATAATATTAAGAGTAGTGAGTATAGAAATTCTCGTTCTATCGATCATTTAAGCATAATATGGCTAATAATATGAGTTAGATTGATAATAACAACAGTAATAAGCATAGTAATTGTCGTTCTATCGATATTATAAGCATAATATGGCTAATAATAAGAGTTAGATTGATAATATTAAGAGGAGTGAGTATAGTAATTCTCGTTCTATCGATCATATAAGCATAATATGGCTAATAATATGAGTTAGATTGATAATAATAAGAGTAATAAGTATAGTAATTGTAGTTCTATCGATCATATCTGCATAATATGGTTAATAATATGAGTTAGATTCATAATAATAAGAGTAATAAGTATAGTAATTGTCGTTCTATCGATCATATAAGCATAATATGGCTAATAATATGAGTTAGGTTGATAATAATAAGAGTAATAAGTATAGTGATTGTCGTTCTACCGATCAAATTTGCATAATATGGTTAATAATATGAGTTAGATTGATAATAGTGAGTGTAATAAGTATAGTAATTGTCGTTCTGTCGATCATATAAGCATAATATGGCTAATAATATGAGTTAGATTGATAATACTAAGAGTAGTGAGTATAGTAATTCTCGTTCTATCGATCATAGAAGCATAATATGGTTAATAATATGAGTTAGATTCATAATAATAAGAGTAATAAGTATAGTAATTGTCGTTCTATCGATCATATAAGCATAATATGGCTAATAATATGAGTTAGGTTGATAATAATAAGAGTAATAAGTATAGTGATTGTCGTTCTATCGATCAAATTTGCATAATATGGATAATAATATGAGTTAGATTGATAACAGTGAGTGTAATAAGTATAGTAATTGTGGTTCTGTCGATCATATTAGCATAATATGGCTAATAATATGGGTTAGATTGATAATAATAAGAGTAATGAGTATAGTAATTGTAGTTCTATCGATCATTTAAGCATAATATGGCTAATAATATGAGTTAGATTGATAATAATAACAGTAATAAGTATAGTAATTGTCGTTCTATCGATATTATAAGCATAATATGGCTAATAATAGGAGTTAGATTGATAATATTAAGAGTAGTGAGTATAGTAATTCTCGTTCTATCGATCATATAAGCATAATATGGCTAATAATATGAGTTAGATTGATAATAATAAGAGTAATAAGTATAGTAATTGTAGTTCTATCGATCATATCTGCATAATATGGTTAATAATATGAGTTAGATTCACAATAATAAGAGTAATAAGTATAGTAATTGTATTTCTATCGATCATATAAGCATAATATGGCTAATAATATGAGTTAGGTTGATAATAATAAGAGTAATAAGTATAGTAATTGTAGTTCTATCGATCATATCTGCATAATATGGTTAATAACATGAGTTAGATTGATAATAGTGAGTGTAATAAGTATAGTAAATGTCGTTCTGTCGATCATATTAGCATAATATAGCTAATAATATGGGTTAGATTGATAATAATAAGAGTAATGAGTATAGTAATTGTAGTTCTATCGATCATTTAAGCATAATATGGCTAATAATATGAGTTAGATTGATAATAATAACAGTAATAAGTATAGTAATTGTCGTTCTATCGATATTATAAGCATAATATGGCTAATAATAAGAGTTAGATTGATAATATTAAGAGTAGTGAGTATAGTAATTCTCGTTCTATCGATCATTTAAGCATAATATGGCTAATAATATGAGTTAGATTGATAATAATAAGAGTAATAAGTATAGTAATTGTAGTTCTATCGATCATATCTGCATAATATGGTTAATAATATGAGTTAGATTCATAATAATAAGAGTAATAAGTATAGTAATTGTCGTTCTATCGATCATATAAGCATAATATGGCTAATAATATGAGTTAGGTTGATAATAATAAGAGTAATAAGTATAGTGATTGTCGTTCTACCGATCAAATTTGCATAATATGGTTAATAATATGAGTTAGATTGATAACAGTGAGTGTAATAAGTATAGTAATTGTCGTTCTCTCGATCATATTAGCATAATATGGCTAATAATATGAGTTAGATTGATAATACTAAGAGTAGTGAGTATAGTAATTGTCGTTCTATCGATCATATAAGCATAATATGGGTAATAATATGAGTTAAATTGATAATAATAAGAGTAATAAGTACAGTAATTGCCGTTCTATCGATCATTTAAGCATAATATGGCTAATAATATGAGTTAGATTGATAACACTAAGAGTAGTGATTATAGTATTTCTCGTTCTATCGATCATATAAGCATAATATGGTTAATAATATGAGTTAGATTCATAATAATAAGAGTAATAAGTATAGTAATTGTCGTTCTATCGATCATATAAGCATAATGTGGGTAATAATATGAGTTAAATTGATAATAATAAGAGTAATAAGTACAGTAATTGCCGTTCTATCGATCATTTAAGCATAATATGGCTAATAATATGAGTTAGATTGATAATACTAAGAGTAGTGAGTATAGTAATTGTAGTTCTATCGATCATTTAAGCATAATATGGCTAATAATATGAGTTGGATTGATAATAATAAAAGTAGTAAATATAGTAATTGTCGTTCTATCGATAATATAAGCATAATATGGCTAATAATGTGAGTTACATTGATAATACTAAAAGTAGTGAGTATAGTAATTCTCGTTCTATCGATCATAGAAGCATAATATGGCTAATAATATGAGTTAGATTGATAATAATAAGAGTAATGAGTATAGTAATTGTAGTTCTATCGATCATTTAAGCATAATATGGCTAATAATATGAGTTAGATTGATAATAATAACAGTAATAAGTATAGTAATTGGCGTCCTATCGATATTATAACCATAATATGGCTAATAGTAAGAGTTAGATCGATAATAATAAGAGTAATGAGTATAGTAATTGTAGTTCTATCGATCATATCTGCATAATATGGTTAATAATATGAGTTAGATTCATAACAGTGAGTGTAATAAGTATAGTAATTGTCGTTCTGTCGATCATATTAGCATAATATAGCTAATAATATGGGTTAGATTGATAATAATAAGAGTAATGAGTATAGTAATTGTAGTTCTATCGATCATTTAAGCATAATATGGCTAATAGTAAGAGTTAGATCGATAATAATAAGAGTAATGAGTATAGTAATTGTAGTTCAATCGATCATATCTGCATAATATGGTTAATAATATGAGTTAGATTCATAACAGTGAGTGTAATAAGTATAGTAATTGTCGTTCTGTCGATCATATTAGCATAATATAGCTAATAATATGGGTTAGATTGATAATAATAAGAGTAATGAGTATAGTAATTGTAGTTCTATCGATCATTTAAGCATAATATGGCTAATAATATGAGTTAGATTGATAATAATAACAGTAATAAGTATAGTAATTG